>NW_020954576.1:32748074-32759290 GCF_900497805.2 Vombatus ursinus
TCTCTCTCTCTCTCTCTCTCTCTCTCTCTCTCTCTCTCTCTCTCTCTCTCTCTCTTTCTCTCTCTCTCTCTTTCTATCACACACACACGTGCACACACACACACACACACACACAAACATCTTCTGCTACTGTCCATCTCTCTCTTCTGCTGCATGTCTTCTTTAAATAAGCCACTTCTAAAAGTGGCTCAAACAAGGCCCAAATTTGTTTCCTTAAAGTTTAAATGGCCATTTGCAAGCCCTCTAGACTGATGAGGGGGAGAGAAAGGAGCCCTATTGTACTACTGGTTACTCTGACATGTCCTCATTCACACATGCTTTCAAACTCATCCACTCACTGGAACTTGGTACTGTTTGTTCCCAACACCCTTACCCCAAGAATTTTTTTTCTCTCCTTGCAACAGTAACAATGTTGTGGACTATGTTTATCAGTTATGATCTTTGCAGGGCTTTTTCATCACAGTCCCCTAATACTAAAATCACTCCATGGGAACTGGCACTTCATCCAAAATGTACAGTCTTACTGGCTGAATACAGGTTAGGGCCACCTACTTATATGTACTTCTTTATTTCTCAATCATCTACTCCTTAAATACTATTTTGCCCTCAGCGACAATTGTAATGTTCAGTCATCCACACCAGATAGGCCAAAAGGCACCCTCGTATCTCCAGAGGATCCACATATGAACAACCTCTCCTCCTCATGTGCTTTTCTCATACTCTCCCGTCTTGCACACAGTTCTATCACTAACTAGTCCTAACTTACAATATGAATCACTCCCAAACCACCATTAACACTCTGCTCACACTCTTTTCACCATGCATTCCATACTTCACTCTTGACACTTGCCATCACAAACACCCGAGGTCCAGCTTTCAGCCTTACCTACTTTACCAGTTACCAGCATCAGGAGACCATCTTACAGTTCTCTTATAGCTTGGGGGAACTTCAAAGGGGTGGGGAGTGTTGGGGAATAATTCATTGATTGCTGTTGGGTGTTGTGAGTCCTCTTCACCTTAGCAAACAGCTGACTCCTAACAAAGTCTACTGGCTTGCACTTCTTGTGTATCGCTTTTCATACATTACTTTGGTAATTTTAAGTTAAGCTATTTTAATAAAAACTTATAATTTTAATTAAATTGGGATAATAAATGGAAAAGCTTGCTAATACTTCAGTTAACTGTTCCTACAACAGAAGCCTGGTAATTCAAACCAAATGAGTGATATTCTATCACCATCTTGCAGCATTTAATCCTAATGGCAAACCCAGGTTTTTTGAAGAGTGACTATACCTTTTAAAAGTTTAATCTGCAAATTTTAACATAAAGATTAATGATAGTAATCAAATAGGAATCAAATAATTTTCCTCATATCTACATGGCACATGAACTTGAACAGTGAGTAAACAAAACATCTGCACGACTCAGATTACTTTACTACCCAAATATTTAATTCACGTATGATCACTGGTCTAAGCTTTGTTCTTGCCTTAGTAGTAATGATATCAGCATGTTAATATGGTTTTGAACAGCTCAGAAGTTTTTCTTTCTACACTAATCTCAACCACTCATCTCCAGATCAAGAATTCTTACTTTCCTTGGCAAACCTAACTCTCAAAATAATTAAATTGTCTTGCTTTCTACCTTAAATAACAATGATTTGTTTTGTCATAATTTCAAGGACAACATTATATAATCAATTGCTAGTTTAACTTGGCCTATTTTTATTAATAACATTATATTAAATTCTTGCAGATTTTGGTAACAGTAACATGTTTGTTAAGCAGAGATCATTATTATATTTAAAGCTAAATATGATTTGTTCAAAAATTTGGTTCAAAAATTGACAAAAACAGCCATGATTTTTTTCAGAGGAGAAAGTTGCTATTAGCATTGTAAATTATTCAGACATCTAATAGTATGTATGACTATGTTAGGAACTGTATAAATTTCTAATAGGCAATATAGGATAATATAGGAAAGATTTATGATTGAGGTAGATTTGTAATTGGTCAAATAACTATGCTCAAAAGGTGTTGATCAATGGTTCAGTGTCAACATAGAGAGAAATTTCTAGCCACTTGACTCTAAGTTCTTCCCCTTGACCTATCCAGTTCAACATTATTTTCAATAATTAGCATGAAAATATAGTTAGCATGGTTATCAAATATATTGATGACATAAAATAAGAAGCATAGACAATGTGATTAATAATAGAAAAAGGACTTAGGTCTTGCTAGACTGAAATAATGAACTGAATGAAATATATGAAACTTAACTGGGAAAAATTCAAAGCTTTGCTTTTTTAAAAAAGTTTGTACTGGTGTAGGATAGTGGGAATAGGGGAAAGGCCTGGCTTGCGTTTAGTTCCTCAAATGAATAATATCTAAGGAATTAGTTGATCAAAAGCTTAACATGAGTCAATAGTATGACAAATTACTTTAAATACGGAAGAACAAGTTACTCAAATATGTCATTACCATTGTTTGGAATGGTTGGTAATACTATCCCACTGCTTATTTTCTATACCCTCCTAAAAGTTCAATCTGCCTCAAAGCCCATAAACCAAATCACAATTTGACTCCAAAGCTCATCTAATTCTCTTCTATGACTTTTCAGAATGAGTCTTAATGCCTCTCTAGTCTATTTTCCTTATTGTTTAGCAACCTTAGGTGTATCCATCCATGTGAACAAACAGCTGTTATATGGTCTTATGATCAATTTAACTCTACTGGATTCTCATGACATAAGCCATGGCACAAATTTTCAGTAGCTTACTTTTTGCCAGAAGGCTTTTAATTTTGGATCTAACTATTTCTGTTAATAAGTGGTATTATATATTTGATATTTCAAAGGATTTATACTCATTGATGATCATCTTTCAACACCTTTCAAGACTGCTGGTAAACATCCACCCACATCTTTTCATCCTATAAAACAGAGGTGTCCAACTTGCATCTCTAAGCACTCCTGTGAGGAGCCACAACCAGACTAAATGTAACTGAGAAATACATGAATGAATAAATGAATAGATAAGTGAATGAATAAATAAAGCATAGATAACATTGTATTTTAAAACTAATTCATTCAGCATGTAGCCTGTAGCCATTTTTATGTATAGATTACTGGCCCTCATTTCTATTTGAGTTTGACACCACTTTTGTATGATTCTTATCCCTGTCCTCCTGTAAATCTTCCACAGAAGGCTTACCCAATGTTTCAGAACCATCATCTACATCTCTTGACATTACATGTACCCCAGCGAAGCATGTTGTTTGTATGTCTGTTTGATCCCTTGCCCTAACTGCATGACCATACAACCCTCTTTTTGATTGTATATAAGAGGAGAAGGGAATAAACATGTATAAAGTACCTATTATGTGCCAGTCACCATGCTAACCATAAATATCCCATCTGATCCTCACAATAACACTGTGAGATAGGGTATATCTCTTTGGTATCTATTTTGCAGTTCTGGTGAACAATTCTTTGTTGGCAATATTATCGTCTATTTATAGCTACCATACGCCTCTCCATTGCCTTCTGAGTGATAAAGAATGCCTATTGTGTAATTTAATTCTACAAACATTTATTACATACCTACTATGTGCAAGGGGGCTATTAAACTTTGAGGATACAAAGACCAAACAAAAAACAATCCCTTCTGTCAAGATTTTTTTTTTCATTCTGCTGGACTATGATATTCAGTTTCATGTATAGATCTGGTCTATTAATACATATACCTTGGACAGAGCTACAGGTAGGAAATGAACAGGGACCAGAAATGAATAGGAGGAAGAAAGTAGACCAGATCTCATTAGGGGAATTGTGAAGCTTCTAATTACCTCACATTTCTCCTGGAAATAAAGACTTATTTTTTTTTGGCTATAAAGACTTATTTTTTAACACCAAATGTTCTTCTTATAATAGCATAATGGTGCAAATCTTGGAATACCACAATTTCTAAAGAAATACCTCCTGATAATAAAAGAGAAAAAAAAACAATTTTTAGGGGGAGCCTCTGGTTTCCATTTATAAATATGGTGGAACCATTTACAAATAAGGAATTGGCAAATTTAACATCTCTATCTGAAACTCAGTTGTTCATCAACATTCTCAACATCTGGCTTATGCAACTTGACTGTGTTTCATAGGAAGAGCAATTGTGTTTTCTGTGAGAGATGAGACTTTGCTATTTTCTCTTGCCCTCCCCTCTTCAAGTTCTCTAAGAATTTTTTTTCCTCCAGATGACTTACAAAGAGAGATTTTCTCTTCAGATGGCTATCATCCCTGAAGTAAATCATTATTTTTTTTGTATCTCTCACCTGTGAGAAAATGTAGAGAGCTTTTAAAAATAAAATAAACTGTTTACCAGGAATGGGCAAGACCCAGCTGCATTCTGCTTCATTAAAAGTCTCCAGCTATTTTTCAAACATTGAGCAAATCCCCAAACATGTTTTTCCGTGAACATTTTCCCTTCATTTACAATCCCGTGTGTGTTTCAAGCGAAATGTAATCCTTATGTTTCTGATTCATTTACACTTAACTCATCAAAATGTTGTTTTGTAAATGCTCAGAGATGTCCAATTTTTTAAAAGTCTCTTTTCTTAGAAACAGGAAGCCACCCATATTTTGCCACAGATGGGGAAAAATACATGATTACCCCCAAAGATTTGAGTTTGATTTCAGAACTAAAAACCAACAAGATTTGAGTGGGCTCTAAACTTGGCAAACTCTGCCTACCTTCCCTAAATCACTTGTTCAAAACTTTCATTTGCATCCTCCAAGTAAGCAAACAATTCCACATGCAACCTTGTAATTACATTCCAGGCTATCTGATACATTTGTGCTTTTATTGCTTTGTGGACCAAAATGTATTTTTTTCCCCTTACAATCATAGAGACCGGTGAAATTCTGTAGGTTCAGTTCTAGTATGCATTAAACAATTGTCCTGGAATAACTACAAATATGAAGAAAACCTATAAACCTATTAGTATTCATAAAGAAATAATTTGCTATACAAATGTATGGTAAAGAGAAGTTTAATGAGAAAGGAGGAATTTATCTTGCGTAAGAGTACAAACTGTTTATAAGACATTTTGCAACATTAATTTGTATTATGACAATCACAAATAAAAACTTTCTTGTGAAACTGCTCTGTAAATGGCACTGAGCTAGGCGTTGATTTTGTCCATTCATTAAAGTAGGCCTCAAGAGACTCTTGCTTAGTAATAGCAGTTCAAATGGCAACATATTTGAATGTGATTTAAAAAAGAAAGCATTTATTTAAAATTAAAATATATGTTAATATTTCCCCTAATTACTTTTTTTCTTTTTTCTTTAAATTTGTGTAAAATAATTATTTTTTTCATAAGATTTAGAACAAGACTTTGAGATCACCTAGTCTACCTGTTTCATTTTATAGCTAAAGAAATTAAGGCCTAGAAAAGTTGAGTGCCCAACTGCCCAAGGTTATATAGGTAGCAAATGGCAAAAGCCAGGTATTAAACCCAAGTCATTGACTACAAATCTAGCACTTTTCCTAATACATCTTGAGAATGTATCCATTTGAGTTTGGTCAAAGAAGACACTTAAATAGGTAAAGAGAATTGTTTTCTGACTCGAGTTAGAGAATACACACAAGAATATAGCTGTTCTCTGTACTTTCTCTCTGTAGAATTGTATATGAGAACTCTGATTGGGTGTTTCTTGCTGCCCTACATTCAATTTTCAGCACGTATCAAACAACATAACAATGTCTAAAGTGGTACAAAAGGCACTTGTCAGACTGAGACTTCATTTGAAGTGTAAATCATCAATTTCAGGTGAGTCTCTGTATTTGTTTGACATAATTGGTAGACGGTCAGTGTTTTCTTCTCCTTCTTTTCTGCAAGTGGGTAATGCTAAGTATTTCCCAGAACTAACCTATCTCCTCTGGTTTAAGGTCCAATCATTTCTGTAGTCATTGTCTTTGCCTCTCCCTGCCTCTCCTCTATAGGAATTAAATCAGTCACATTCTTTTACAACAATTAGCTCACTTTTAATAAAAAGCAATATAATGGCCTTCAGGTCCATGTTGTCCCTTACTCTGCTATTTTGTTGAGTTTATATGAGAGTTGATAATATAATCATAATGGCTCAGAGCCCCTAGTTAGGAAAATCCCTAACATTCAGGCAGAGGGTTGACTCTCTGCCATAATTTAAATCTTGTACATTTCCAGCTATCCCCTGGTTTCTAGATACTTGAGACAAATTTAGGATTTTTGAAATACTTCAGCAAAAGAAGTAAGCAGAATATATTACATTTCCAATTACTGGACTAAAATGGAGATGGAAAATTGAGGGAAAAGTAGAACTTTTAGATCATCATTCAGTCCTTTGAGATGTGAGGATAATTAGGGGATTCAATGCTAAGTTCTCTCTTCTGAGATGCCTGTAGGAGATCAATGGCCCACCTCAATCTTTCCTCTCTGTCATAGCTCAAACGCCCATTGCCTCTATGTTGCCATTTATTTTCCAGCTTGATTCATTAGGTCCTGGGCAGGGCTGGGGACCATGTCTAAACCACTGTTGCTGCTGCTTAGTTCACATAGTCCCTACTCCTCCCTCTCAGTTTGCCTGTGTGTGTCCCTTTAAAAACTCCTGGCTGTGACTGATGTCTGCCCTACCAGCCAAGAGATTTCATTAGTTCAAGTCATGACCAAGAGATGAAAGGGAATGTTTGTCCCTCTCAACTATAAACCCAAGATGCAAATCAATTCTCAAACCTCTCATATTTGTAGAGTGGGTTTGATTCCTTTCTTGGCTCTGCTTCTGACTTTTTAGACCTTACTATCATGCCTCAGCTGTACTATCACCCTGGAAGTTCTTTCAGTGAATGAGGATTCCTCACTCTGTCCATCTTCCCTTTTGGCCTTTTCACCCATGAACATCCCTCCATCATGCTGGCTCCCTTCTTCCACTGCTAAGGTCCTCTTGAGGTCTCTATTTTATGGAGGGGCCTGGGCCAGCCAACCTTCATTCCCCTTCTAGCTTTGTTTCTTACTTTTTTTACTTTAATGCCATGCCCCTTTGTGGGTACTTTTTCCCAATTTCCCCCTCCTCTACTTTTCAGATTCCTTTTTATATAGTCTCTTTCCATTAGAATGTAAACTCCTTGAGAACAGGGACTGCCTTTCTTTTTGTTTGTATTTGTATCCCTAGTTTTTAGCACAGTGCCTGGCACATGGTAGGTGCTTAATAAATGCTCTTAAGTCCTTTTTTTGAATCAACCCTATAACACAGCTAATCAAAGTGTTGTCACTCCTATATTACATGGGAGGAAATGATACTTAGGGTCTTTCCCAAGAATTCCTACCCAGATATTGTCAGAGCTGGGATTTGAACTCTGGTCTCTCCTAACTCAAAGTTCATTGTCTTTGTAGTATACTATGACACCTTTGTGTCTTTAGTTTAATTTTTGTGAAGAATCTGAGATGGATCACCAGAAAGGTCATTACTGTATAGTTTCTACTAACTCATCCTTTAAAAGTAAGAAATCAGTGAGATGTAACATTCATCACAAACAGTGGAGTTACATAGGTTTAAGTTCTAAGTAAGATGAAAAAGGCAATGATCTTGTATAGTGAAAATTGCCCTTGAAAACCACTTAAATCAGAAAGGACACTATACTGTTCAATAGTTATAACTGAAATGGGTCTCATTTCTCCTTAAAAGAAAGTAAGCTGCACCAGAGAGCATTTGGATATGAGATGAGTACCTACATTGGAAGACTATGAAAATCAAAGGGATTTGCAAACTTTAAAGTCTTATATCAGTACTAGCTATTATTACTCTTGTTGAAAGTTACAAAGTCCTTTACATATGTTATCTCATTTGATCCTCACAATTACCCTTCAAGGTATATCCTATAAATAGCCTCATTTTACAGTTGACAAAACTGAAACAGCTTGAGGTTAAGTGACTTGCCCAGAATAACACAGCTAAGTGTTGAAGGCAGGATTTCAACTTGGGCCTTCCTGACTTCAAGTTTAGCAGCCTATGCATTATATCTTCTATCTGCTTGTCATCTAGCATGATCCCAAGAGCTTTTACTGCCTTACTGACTTTGTGTTTGCTTTCCTTTGTAACCCCAGAGCTTAGAATAGTACCTAGTACACAAATACTTGTTGACTGACTGATTTATCAAAGATAACCAGTCATCTGACAGATGTTTCTTGATTTCTGGTCTACCTCTTTAAGTGGGTTCAAGAAGAGATGAGTTCAGTATAGCATCTTAATTCTTAAAGGAAAAATTAAATGAGTTACAGGAAGAAATAGACAGTAAAACTATACTAGTGGGTGACCTCAACTTTCCCCTCTAGGAATTAGATAAATCAAAATTTAAAAAAATAAACAAGAAAGATATTAAGGAAATGAATAGAATTTTAGAAAAGTTTAGAAAAGTTTCTGGAGAAAATTGAATGATAAGAGTATACTTTTTTTTCTCAGCTGTACGTGGCACCTTCAAAAAATTGAGCATGTATTAGGGCATAAAAACTTCACAACCAAATGAAGAAAAGCAGAAATAGTGAATGCATCCTTTTCAGATCACAATGCAATAAGAATTATATTAAATAGAGAACCACGAAGACACAGACTGAAAATTAATTGGCAACTAAATAATCTAATATTTAAAAAATCAAAGAACAAATCATAGAAACTGTAAAAAAATTCATTAAAGAGAATGACAACAATGAAACAACACATAAAAATTTATGGGATACAGCCAAGGCAAATTTATATCTTTAAACTCTTGTATCAATAAAGAAATAGCAGATCAATAAATTGAGCATACAACTAAAAAAAACTAGTAAAAGAAGAAACTTAAAAACTCCAATTAAACACCAACATGAAAATCCTGAAAATCAAAGGAGAGATCAATAAAACTGAAAGTAAGAAAACCATTGAACTAATAAATAAAGCTAGGAGCTGGTTTTATGAAAAAATAAATGAATAAACCATTAGTTAATTTAGTTAAAAAAAGAAAAAAGAAAACCAAATTACCAGTATCAAAAATGAAAAGAGTAAAATCACCACCAATGAAGATTGTGAGCTCTTTTGCCCAATTATATAGCAAGAAATCTACAAAACTGAGTAAAATGGATGCATATTTACAAAAATGTAAATTGCCCAGACTAACAGAAGAATAAATTGAACAAGCCATTAATAAGCTCCCTAAGGGAGGAAAACAGGACCAGATGGATTTACAAGTGAATTCTACCAAACATTTAAAAAAACAATTATTTCCAATACTATATAAAGTATTTGGGAAAATATGCAAAGAAAGTGTCCTAACAAATTACTTTTGTAACATAAATATGATGTTGATACCTAAACTAGGGAAGAGCAAAACAGAGAAAGAAAACTACAGGTTAATTTCCCTAATGAATATTAATACAAAAATATTAAATAAAATGCTAGTGAGGAGATTAGAGCAACATATCACAAAGATCATATATTGTGACTAGGTGGGATTTATACCAGGAATGCAGGAAAACTATCAGCATAATTGACCATATTGATAAAAAAAAACAACAAAAATCATTTGATTATCTCAATAGATGCATAAAAAGCTTTATCCAAAATATAGCACTCATTCTATTGAAAACACTAGAAAGCAAAGTAATAAATGGAGTTTTCCTCAAACTGATAAATAGTCTTTATATAAAACCATCAGTAAGGATTTGCTGTAGTGGGGATAAGCTAGGAGCCTTTTCTAGTAAGATCAGGGGTAAAGCAAGGACTCCCATTATCATCACTATTATTCAATATTATACTAGAAATGTCTAGCTACGGCAATAAGAGAAGAAAAAGAAATTGAAGGAATTAAAGTAGACAATGAAGAGACAGAACTATCTCTCTTTGCAGATGATATGATGGCATACTTAGAGAATTCTAGAGGCATAGTGGTATGTGATTGTGATGGAATACTATTATAGTGGTATGGATTGTGATGGAATACTATTATATTATAAGAAACTATGAGTATGATGGTTTCAGAAAGACCTAGAAAGACTTACATGAACTGATTCAATGTGAAGTAAGAAGACCCTGGAGTACACTGTATACAGTAACAGCAATATTATACAATGTTGAACTGTGATTGGCAGCTATTCTCAACAATATCCAAGCAATCTCAGCAAAAGCCAAGACAATTCTGAAGGACTTATGGTGAAAAATGCTATCCATTTCCAGAAGAAGAACTGATGGGATCTGAATTCAGATTGAAGCATGGTTTTTTTTTAATAAAAAAAAAAACAACTTTATTAGTCTTGTTTTCATTTGGGAGGGGGGTCCTGCATTTTCTTTTGCAACATGGCTGAAATGGGAATGTTTTGCATGATTGCACATGTATAATCTATATCAAACTGATTGCTTCATCAAGAAGAGGGGAAGATAGAAGGGGAGAAATAGAATTTAATAGAATTTTAAAATTTTAATTTTAAATTTAAAAAGTTTTAAAAATAATTAAATTTTAGAATTTAAATTTTTTTTAAAAAAGGAGAAATTAGTTCCATTATTTACTTTGACACTAGCTATGAGACTATGGGTAAGTCATTTAACCTCTGTGACATTATTTCCTTACCTGTAAAATGGGGATACAAATACCCATAGTCCTCGCTTCATAGGATTATGGTAAGACTTAAATGATACATGAAATAGGGAATAGGCCTGTTATTTCATTTATGTAGGAAACTCTCAAATGAGCAAATTCTCTCTAACAATGCAGGCTGCCACCTTATCTTCAACTTATTATCTTAGAAGGTTACCCAGAGCATTGACCAAGTTACATATAATCAATAATAAAAGTGACCGGAATAAGTGAATCTTCTGTTAACAATAATCATTTATGTAATACTTCATGGTTTGCAAAGAATTTTACAAATATTGTTTCATTTTATCCTCATAACTTCTTTGGGATATTGGTGCTATTAGCACCCTCATTTTAAAGATGAGGAAACAAAGGCAGACAAAGGCTAAGTGATTTACCCAGGGTCACACAACTACTGTCTGAAGTTGGCTTTGAAGTCTGGTCTTCCTGACTCCAACTCCAGTGCTCTATCAGACTGTTGGTTGACTAAAAGTTTCCTTAGGACAACCAAGGTAACAGACAAGATGTCAAGAATGATGATGATGATGATGATGATGATGATGATGATGATGATGATGATGAT
>NW_020954576.1:32759300-32790905 GCF_900497805.2 Vombatus ursinus
ATGATGATGATGATGATGATGATGATGATGATGATGATGATGATGATAATGGTGTTGAGAACTACAATAACAACATTCCTGCACTTATCCTGGCCAAGCATAATTTTTAACATATTGGAACAAACTACCAATATCAGGTTCATAAGGCATTAAATGGTGCAATGGATAGAGCACTCAACCCAGACTCATGAAGACCTGAGTTCAAATCTGATCTCTTACACTTACTAACTGTGTGACCCTGGGTAACAGAGGTCATTTTACCTCTGTTTGCCTCAGTTTACTGAACTTTAAAATCAGCATAATAATAGCATTTAAGTAAAGGAGATTAGTTGTGAG
Organism: Vombatus ursinus; assembly: GCF_900497805.2. NCBI lineage: Eukaryota > Metazoa > Chordata > Mammalia > Diprotodontia > Vombatidae > Vombatus > Vombatus ursinus. The sequence continues at coordinate 32,759,637 of NW_020954576.1, forward strand.
GATCAAATGAGACAACATTTGTAAAATGCTTAGCATAGTACTTGCCACATGTTGTTGTTCTGTCATTTCAGTCATGTCTTACTCTTCATGACCCCATTTGGGGTTTTCTTGGCAAAGATATAGGAGTGGTTTGCCATTTCCTTCTGCAGCTCATTTTACAGATGAAGAAACTGAGGCAAGGAGGGTTAAGTGAGTTGCCCAGGGTCACAGAGTTAGTAAGTGTCTAAGGCCATATTTGAACTCAGAAAGATTAGGCTTCCTGATTCCAAGCCTGGAAATCTATCTATTGCACCACTTAGCTGCCAATTGGTACCTACAAAGTAGGTACTATATAAATACGTATTCTTTTCTCTTTCCCCTTCTTAGGCAACAAGAATACTGAGTGATAACCAGGCTAGAAAGGGAAGAAAGAAGTAGATGTTTTTATATTGATCTACTCTGCCTTTCTATTCTGTGAGTTTAGCAAAGGAGAAAAGCATGTGCTTTCAGTGTTCTCTGGTACATGATACATAAAGTGGGTATTTGAAAAACATAATATTACAACAAGCAGGTTGTTGTTGCTTATGATAATAATAATACATTGGGAAGGGAACTATGTTTCCAAAGTATCCAGAGTTGGACCTTAGGGACTGCTCCATTGTCTGTCCTCCCCTTTGAGCTCCATCTTCTTTTTCCCTCCTGTTCCATTTGAGATATCTGGCAAGAGTCTGTTCTTCCAGTTATAGTCTCTTAGGTCTGCACACTGCATGCTTTCTCTCCCCCTTCTTTCATTAGAATGGGGACTTCTTGAGGATGGGTACCATGTTTTGGCCTTTCTGGGTGTTCTCAGTGCTTTGCACAGTGCCTGGCCCATAGTAGCTGCCTAATAAATGTTAGTTGACCATATGACTAGTTATACTCTCACTTCTCAGATTTAGGGTAAGATTTCTTTGACAAATCTCTTATTTTGAAGGAGATCTAAATATTTTATGGATGCAGTATAAGAATGCAGGATACAATATAGGAATGTAATAGAGAAAAGAGCACTGAAGTTAAAATCAGAGATCTTAATTCAAATCCTATTTCAGCTGCACACTGACCTCGTAGCACTCTGACCTCAGACCCATCATCTATAAAATGAGATAGTTAGATGAAATGATCTCCTAGGTCCCTTTCACCTTTAACATTTTGTAATTCTGTGACTGAAACAGGATAGAATGGTCTCGTAATCTCACAGACTGTTGGAGACAGGACAGACCTTAAAGATTAACTAACCCAATCACCTAGTTTTTATAACTCAGAAAACTGAGAATTGGAGAGATGAAGTAATTTTCTCAAGGTCACACCAATGCAATAGGTAGACCAAGGATTTAGGACCTGAGTCCCAATCCCAGTGTTTCTCTTCTATACCATGCTGCTTTACGTCTTGCACGTTTGTTTACATTTAGCCAGTCAGTCGTGATGCCAACACTTTTACAATGAGAGTCAGAGAAGCTATAAAGCAAATAGAAGTCAGCAGTGCCTTTCCTCAAAGAACTTCAATTGTATTTAGGGACACTTAACATATAAACATGAAAAATGTCAGAAGAGTCAACATTGCATATACTTTTGACTGTGAGCTCCCACAGGTGGGTGTCAGTATAGTCAAATAACTGGCAAGGACAAGGTGATATCTCAGCCTTCAAAACAATCCATGTGGATTGGCACAAACAATTGATTAAGGTTCTATAACTGAAAAAGATAGAAATCATAGACAAAAGGACTGGAGCTGTCATGTCAGCATCTAATCAGATATCCACACGCAGACAAGGTCTCCATATTTTATTGAAGATGAAAACAGCAGTTTTTTCTTTCATTTATTCCCAGCTTCCTCTAATCTTAGCTGGCCTATTGATATGAATGATATTATACCAACTCCCTAACACACCCTGTTGTTTAGTCTGAAAAAAAGATAAGAGAGAGAAAAAGGAGAAAAAACACCTCAGAAAACATGAGCCATTCTTGCTGATGGTATTTGGCTTTTTTACAGACCTAATTGCTAGTAAATAGCTTTAGTAGGACTGGTTTCCAAAGAACAGACACAGAAATTTATACTTTCATCTTAGAATAAGAAGAAGACATCTTCCAAACTTTTTGAAAGGAGTCATCAGAAGCATCTGGGTTGAAAAACAATGACACTGAGGCTGTGGACCCTAGAAATGATGGGTAAGGTCTGGGGGCTTAATATAATTCCCTTCTCTTGGTTATTATTGTTATTTTTGTTATTATTATTACTATTATTATTTTGGTTACACAATGGGGTTAAGTGACTTGCCCAGGGTCACACAGCTACTAAGTGTTATGTGTCTGAGGCCGGATTTGAACGCAGGTCCTCCTGAATTCAGGGCCAGTGCTCTAACCACTATACCACCTAGCTGTCCCCTTTTGGTTATTAAGAGTTTGTTTATTTTTCTTCTGAAAACATAAAGACCCAGTAAGTAGAAGAGAGCTCCTTTCGTAACTAATAAAATAAATGGCAAACTAAGTGTGTCCCATTGTCCCTGTAATGTAGACCAATTAAGATGTAAAACAGCTCTCTCCTTTCCTAGTCCCTAGCTTGAAAAAAAGACACTAATTAGGATTAATGAATCACCAGTTGCTGGGGGTAGCCAGGTTTCTGGCTGGGCCAAAACATAAGAATGATTGAATTTGTACTGAAGGCTTTCATGTTTGTTTTTGAGTTTTTGATGAAACCCTTCTTGGACACGGGGCTCCGTTTTGGCTTACCCTGAAAATTCTTCAGAAAAAAATGATTAAGAGCAGATTATGACTTTGTATATCAATTGTAAACTGTCCATAACTAAAGACGAAAATGGTGGCTGTTAACCCTGGTGAGACTCTTTTGGGTAGCATTTGAAAGAATTACACTTATGCTATTTTATAATGCAATATTTTATGATAGTTATTATCCAAAATGATATTTTTAGGTTAAAGGTAGGTATAGGTGTTTGAAGGGAGGAAGGTATAAAAGTCTTACCTCTAAACCAATTAGCTTAGCATGCATCTTTGATTCTCTCTTAAAAAAGATAACTCATTGCAATAAAAATTAGAATTCTGCTTTTTTTTCCATACTGAAAATAAAGGATTGGTGGGAGAAGATGCAGAAAGTCACAAGGTTTGAATATTGCAGTTTCTTATTTGCCTTTGATGAAGCCTTTAGTGCAGAGCTCAATTTATTCCCACTCAAAATCTGCTGATGTATCTGCAGTACTAGGGAACTGTTACATTCTCACTGAGCACTGGAATAAGCCAAGCTAATTAGCTACCGAAGGCTGAATTGGTACAAAGAGCTGGGGGTTGGGAGGTGGAGATGAGGGCGTCAGGGTGTAGATAGAATAAGGGAGTCTGTTTGTGAAGGCCTGACTCTAGGAGGATTCAGGGTCCTATTTCTGCTTTAATCTGCCCCTGCACAAAGTGGTTTTCAAAACAGTCTCTGTTGGTTCTCTTCCAAAAGCTTTAGGCATTCTGTTTGAAACACACCATTGTGCTCTGCTCCTCTAATTACAGCTCTATTTATACCATGGGATGCAGGCAAGCCCATGGTATGTATTGACCTGGGGGGAATTTGGCAACTTCACTCTCCTGATGGGCAAAACGGTCTTCATTCGTGCAAAGTGAAAGTGGTTCTGGTGGAAACTATTTTCAGGGACTGAAAATGGGAATTGACTGCTACTGTGGCATGATTCTGTGTTCTTGTCCACTAGGGATCTCAGACCTATTTATGATCCTTTTTCCATTCTATTCTATTCTAGTCTATTCGATTGATTGATTTCATTCCCCTTGGATTCGGTTCTATTTGTGGTATTGTGGACACTCTGATTCAACTGGTTTTCTTGGTCATCTCTTACAAGCCATACTCTCAGTGGCACAGTCCTTCAGCCTGTCACATAAGGATGGCCATGTCTGCTGTGTCATGTGTAGCTACCATTGCCATGGTTTTCTGTGCCTCATTAATTTCCATAATGAAGCCAGAATGGAATCCACATGAAAAGGATTCTATGTATCATATAGTGAACCCAGTTTGTGAATGTAGACTGACCTTTGCTTTTATTTATGAATACTTCCACTAAGTGCAAGATAGTGTGCTAAGATCTGGCAGTATAAATTTTAGGAAAAACAAAATAATTCCAGCCTTTACATAACACAGTTCTCCTGGGATATGCCAAAAGTACATAATGTAGAGGACATACAAAGAAATTTTATAAGGGAAAGAGCACTACTAACTAGAAGATCAGGAAACATCAGGTGTTGTATTGGTGTCATGCCTTGAAGGAAGCTCGAGATTCCAAGAGAGAGAGGTGAGGTGGGAGCACATTCCAGACATGGTAGACCACTTGTGCAAAGTTATAGAGGGAGAAGATGAAATGCCAAGGGCAGGGAGTGACTAGCAGGCCAGTCTGACTGGAATGGGGAGTGTGTAAACAGGAATAATGCAAAATCAGACTGGAAAGATCAAGGTTGGAGAGAAGATACAGACTTAGAGATTGGGGTGGGGAATTTGTTAGGCAGTTTCAAAGCCAATAATGGTAAAGATAATATTCATTCTCATTATGTTTGAGTTTCTGTCATTCTAAAGACATTGGAAACACTCTAGGTTTGGTAGCAGTATTTTCCCCTAATGTCTTTTACTTCTACCTTTGACATAAACAGGAAGACAATAAATTCTCTATAAGAAAGCCCAATACTGTAATTCAAATCCATTAGATTGTAAGCTCCTTGAGGGCAGAAACCATCTGTTGCCTCTTTTTGTATGCCCAGTACTTAGCACAGTGCCTGGCACATGGTAAACACAATAAATCTTTGTTTGTTGGTAATCATCATGCTTGTGAGATCATAGATTCCAAATGCCCAATTATCTCCACCCTCATCTCTCCCCCAAGTTATAGCATAACTTCATTAATAGTTGCTAGTTATTTCTACTTAGTTACCACCACCTCTATCTCAACATCAACACATCTAAAACTAAGGGAGGAATATGCATAATGTTGTAGGGAAAATGCTGAATTTGGAGTCTTTCTTTATAGTGTCTCTTGGCTCCACCATTTCCTCTTTTGATTACTTTACAACTTCTGTCACTACTCTAAATCTTAGTCTAATACAATAGTCTGGAAACTGATCTCTTGAATCTTTATCATATATTTAACTACCACTAAATTAATCTTTAGGGGCAGCTAGGTGGTAGAGTAGATAGAGTGCTAGGCCTAGAAACAGAATGACATGAGTTCGAATCATTTAACCCATTTGCCTCAATTTCATCTTCTGTAAAATGAGCTGGAGAAGGAAATGGCAAACCACTTTAGTATCTTTGCCAATAAAACTCCAAATGGGGTCATGAAGAGTTAGACATCCCTGAAAAATGACCAAGCAACATCAGATTAATCTATAAATTAAGGTATATCACCCTTTAGGTATACCACCACCCTACTCAAAAGTACTACTGCCTCTTAAATAAAGTCCAAATTTAGTCAGGCATTTAAGGTCCTCCATAATAAGTCTCTAACTGATTCCTTCAATTTTGATATGCACTACTCACATGCATGAATCCTCTGCTCTTGGTCACCTAAGCATGTGCAATCTTTCCAGTGTGGTTTCACTCACACTGTTTCCTCAGCCTGGAATGCCCTGCTCCATCTCCTCTGTTTGGCTATGTCCAAAGTTGCTAGACTTTGTGAGGTCTTCAATGCCCTCACTCTTCCAACCCTTGTAACACTTGTAGTTTGTATCACTCCTATGTGACTTGATTAATTTTTTATTACTTCATGCATATATCCCATCTCCACAACTAGATTATAAGCTGCTTGAAAGCAGGATTATGCTTTATACGTCTTTCTAACCCCAATGTCCTTAAGTTTCCTACAAAAAGAACCCAATAAATGCTATTGATAATGATGATTTATTAACAGGAAGAAAAATCATCTGTTCATCCTTTCATCTATCTCCTATGATTGAAGATGAACGTGAAACAAAAATTTGAGTAAGTGCTTAATAAATACTTATTGATTGGGTCAATTATTGATTTCAAAATCATTTATTAAGCACATATTATGTACAAAACACTAGGCTATTCTAGGTGTAGGGGAAATGAAGATAATTAAAACTTAGCTTCTGATTTCATAAATTATTTGGGTCAGAAATTTAGTGTGATATGTTAGTATCTCTAGGGTATTTGAGCATTTGGGTGAATTATATGTTTATGCTATACTTCATTTTTTTCCCCATTTGTCACATTCTCTGCTCCCATTGTTATCACTAAGGCCTCACTTATATGCCACACCTGGATCAGTTATGGCCCTGGGAGAATGGTATTTTTGAAAATTTCAATGATCCATTGTATGTTAGCTGAGTAATCATCTATACAGGGATGCAATTCCTAAAGATGCTTTAATGACTGATGTTATAATTTCACTTAAAAAAAACTATTTGGGCAGTTTCCCAGACCTTAAACTAGATTTGTTTTTTAATCGTATTCTTTGCTAGGCATGCTATTGTTCAGACCATTAGAAAAAGCAAACTAAATCACATCAATGTCTTTATGTTGTTTTGCCCTCGGGATTATGGGTAATGATACCAAAAGATGTGGGTATTTTGGATTCTTGGCAGGTGTCCTCAGCCCTTCTGTTCTGGGAGCAACTACTTTTTAATTCTCTGAAGCTCTCCGATCACTGGGGAGGAAGAAGGGTCAGAGGAGTGCTGAGAGTCTGGTACTTAAGTAAGGGAGGGATCACTGCTGTTGGCTGCACTTACTGCCCCACTGGAAATTGTAGCAAACCACAGATAGAAGGCTTAGTCATTACAGGCAGCGGAAGTCTACTAGTAACAATGATCTTGGATATCTGCAAAGTTCAACCTCCATATCTCTTGATAGATTTTGATCTACCATTTGGGTACCTTTTTTCCATGAGACATGTATTTCCTGTATGAGTATTTAGAGAATATGTTAAGATCAATGCCATTCATATTTGCTAAGCTTTATATATACCTAGCACTGTAGCAGATGTTGTGGGGATACAGAAGAAATACAAGCCTTGGTCCCTTAAAAATACTTGTAAACGTTTTGGAGCTGGAGGCATTTTTAGAAATCATGTAGTCCAACATATACATGTTCTAATTAAGGTAACTGATGCCCCTAAAGGCCAAGTGATTTACTCAAAGTCACATATCTAGCTAGTGACAAAATCAGGACTTGAACCCAGGTCTCATGAATCCCAGTCAACTGTTCTTTTCCGTATACCACATTGCTGCGAAGCACTGCATTAAAAATTAGAAAATGCTGCAAAGGAGTATGTAATTTTGTGTTAAATTAAATATAATCAAATACAAATATGTGTATGTTCAACAATAAAAATTCATTAAACATTTATTTTGTGTTTAGCCTGTATAAGGTTCAGTGTTGGGTGCTGGGGATACAAACACAAACTAGCTCCTTCCCTTGAAGAATTTACATTCTACTGAGCATGTTGGGGAAGGAAACAATATTACACATACAGTCAGTTTTGCTATGATACAACATGAGCTTTCCTAAAAATCACCAAACTATTCAAAATAGTGCAATTAAAAAAAACATAGAGCTTTGTGGGGAAAATGAATTTGGGGGTATAATACTCAAGAAACTTCATCAGCAATACCTTAAAAAAGGTAGGAACCTAATTAGCACAGTGGCAATTTTATACATGTTAAATGGTTAAGAAAAACGTAAACTCTATAATAAATAGTGACAGTGTCCTCAGCCTTGACTAGCTGCTCAGCCTGTGCCCAGGTTTCCAAAGGATCATGAGTGACAGAATAGTTTCAGGGAGCAGGGCTTGAGGGGGTGGTGGTAAGTGATGGTGGAGGGAAAGTAGAGACAGACCAGTCCTCCTCTACTCACAGCTCCTACTGCACCAGAAAATAAATAATAAGTATGGCACTTTGCCTTGAAAAAAATGTGATGTTAGCCAGTGCAAGTATTGCAGCTTCTGAGTTATTGTGAAGTGATCTATTTTTCTGTGTTCTCATACACAAAACAAACAAACAAAAGTTGCGTTATGCTCAAATCATTTCCGAATATATCAATCACATTGGAGTAAATATGTCTTCAAAATAAGCATTGTGTCACAACTGACTGACAAAAAATAAATATAATACAAAGTAGGTTATGATGGGAACCAAGAAGTCCATGCAAAGTGTTCTAGGAATATCTAAGAAGGGAAGGAAAACTTTCCCCAGGGGAGAGTAGGGAGGCCTGCACTGGGGAAGTGGACCTTCAGCTGAACTGTTACTAAAGATCAGCGTTCTCCAAGGCAGAGATGAGAAAACAGTACATGGCAGAAATGGAAAACATTGCTATAAGAATGAAGAGTTTAGAGGTCGGATGTTGAGTTTGGTGACCACTAAAGCTATCATTTTGGTAGAAACATAAAGAAAGCAAAGGGAAGTAATATGAAATAAGGATGGAAAAGTAAATGGAAGCTTAGTAGCAGAGGGCCCAAAATATAAGGCTGAGAAATGTATGTTTTATCCTAGAGGCAATAGGAAGCTACTTTAGATTCTTGAGTGGGGAAAGGCCTGTTTATTGGAATGATTACTTTGGCAGATATACAAAATATGAGACAGAGACTGACTAGGAAGCTATTGGAAGAGTCCAGGTCATAATAAAAATATCTAGTGTCTATTAGCACTTGAAGGTTTGCAAAGTACTTTACAAATATTATCCCCCCAATGCTCAAAAGAATCTAGTCATGAGCTAAGACTTGCTCAAGCCCGCTTGTCTTTATGAGCATCACAAATGTTTAGATTGCTTAACAGTCTGCCCAATATGGCATATCTTTAATGAATCTTGTCTTTGGCTAAAAGAAGGTTTGAGTCTAATTCATTTGGGCAGGACCCATGTGTTGTGATTTTGGGGTCCCAGCACCCCTAAACCTCTAAACCTCAACAGGAGTGCTAAAGTCTCATAATTGAAGGGGTGGGAGAAGCCAGCCTCATACTAATCTCACTTTCATGTATACCAACAAAGGAGGGTTGAATACACTCACACACACCTGCCCCCTTCTCACATCATATATATATACATACTCACACAAAGAGTCAGCTATAAAATATATTCAACTCAAAAGGCAAACAAGCAAGGACAGTGAGAAAGGAGAAGGGAGATAATAAAGATTACAGTGAAGAGTAAATAATAAGCAAAACAAATTTTAGCATCACTTGGTAATTTGTGAAGAAGAGAAAAGAAAAAGTAAGAACCTACGATTAAAAGGTAGACATGGAGAAGAGAAGAGGAGTGGTCAACTAGCTAGTCAGCCAATATGCACTCAAGAAAATAAAATGGTCTGTGCTCTCAAGTACTTTAAATTATAATATGGGGGAAACAATATGCAAGTAACTTTACAAGATATTTGCAATGTAAACGAAGGATACTGTAAAAGAAAAGGGACCTAGGGAGTTCACTATAAGACTTTCTTCAAAAATAGCTTCTTTATGTAGAGCACAGGCCCTGGACGACCTGAGTTCAAATCCAACCTTGGAAACATAACATTTATTAGCTGTGATACTCTGCGCAAGTCACTTAATACCAATTGCCTGACCACCCCCCACCCCCCCAAAAAAAGAATCAGAAAAAAAGGGGCAGCTAGGTGGTGCAGTGGATAGAATTCTGGCCTTGGAATCAGGAGGACCTGACTTCAAATCCAACCTCAGACACTTGACTTTTACTAGCTGTGTGACCCTGGGCAAGTCCCTTAACCCCATTGGCTCACCAAAAAGAAAAAAAAAATAGCTTCTTAAAGGGAGCCAAGGAAAATAGGTATCAGAATTTAGGAAAAAGACAACTGTGAGCGTGGGGGACAGTCAGTAAAAAGGAGGAGATTTAGGAAATGTAGTAGCATGTGTGAAGAATAGAAAACAAGAAGGGAGTAGAGTGTAAGAAGATGAGGAAAGTTGTGAGAGGCAGTGGAATGGAAATATATTGATTAAATTTTGCATCATTAGTCTTAAGCCTATTGTTCTTTCACCATTCTATTCTTTGTAAAATGGGAGACAGCACAAAGAAAGGAAAAAGTATAAGAAGACAATGCAGGGAAACACAAAATTAGCAGTCTTAACAGTGAAAGCGAATGGGATGAACTCACTAATAAAACAGAAGATGACAACAGAATGGATTAGAAAGCAGAATCCAAAAATATTTTTTAATAAAGAAAAACACTTGAAAGATAAAGATTCACAGAAAATTAAAATAAAAAGGTAGAGCAGGATCTATTGTGCTTTGAATGAATTTAAAAATGGGGATAGAAAATTAAATTACATTTTTAAAAATAATCTTTTGAGATGTCCTCTACGGTTCTGAAGTCAATGTCTGATTCGGAGAAGAAAGACATGTGTCTAAATCCCACCTAGGACACTTACTGGCTGTGTGACCTTGGACAAGTCACTAACATCGTCAACTCCTTGCTTTGCTCATCTGTAAAATGATGAAGTTGGACTCAAAGTCCAAGTCAAGCCTCTGAGGTCCCTTTTTGTTATAAATCTATAATCCTATGATCTTGAAGTCTATATAACCTACTACAAATACTCATCAGGACTACCAAATTAGAAAAGCTTTAATTACAGGCCTGGTAATAGTCTTATGTTTGCCATTCAATTGTTACCACTTTTATTTATTTACCAGTTAGATGCATGACCAGGGGCTTTTAGGATTCTTACTGAGAGTGAATTTCTTGTCACAAGTGATTTTAGATTGGCTACTGTGTCCATATAAAGTCAAAACAAAACTAGGAGAAAAATCAGTCAACCTTGCAAAGTGTTGTCAGAAAAAGAGGGGTCGATTGTCTAGTTTCTTCACTTTTCAATTGTACAAAGTAAGAGTTGTCTAGAAACAGCCAGTGGCACCTTTTGAAGTAACAATGCTCTTTTTGGTGCAATTTTCAACGCAAAAGTTTGAAGAGCTTCACTAGGAAGTATTTTAAATCCTTCTTTTGTAGACACAAAGGTTATGTCTATATGATTACAGCCAATTAAATACAGGATTGAAAAATTCCATCACATGGGCTCACCAACTTCGCAGTTGATCCTGTAATCCTTCATCATCTCTGATTTCAACATTAGAAATCAATAAAATAATGGATCCAGACATATGGTGGTCACATGGCCCTTTTGCTTGAGAGTGATTGCTCATGTTTGCCCAGTCACACATTGGTAAAATCACTGACCCCTTAGATCATTCTGTACAGCTGTGTAGCACTGTTTGCTGGGCAAAATGGAAGGTGTCTTGCAAAATCCAAATAGAAGAGGGAATCTTGCAATGGAAGGGGTGCTGCCATTGGTATAACAGGACATGTGTTCAGATTCTGGTTCTGCCAATTTCTACCTGTGTATGATCTTAGGTAAATGACTTCCTCGCCTCTGTGTGCCTATATTTTCTAATATGTAACATGAATGTATTGGATTTTATTGTTGTTCTGTCGCGTCCAACTCTTCATGATTCCATTTGGGCTTTTCTTGGCAAAGATACTAGAGTGGTTTGCCATTTCCTTCTCCAGCTCATTTTACAAATGAGAAAACTGAGGCAAAGAGAGTTAAGTAACTTGTTCAGGGTCACATAGCTAGTAAGTGTCTGAGGCCAGATTTGAATTCCTGACTCTAGGCCTGGTGCTCTATCCACTGCACCACCTCACTGCCCATGTATTGGGCTAGCTGACCTCTAAAGTTGCTCCTAGTTCTCACTCTATATTCCTATGATCATTAGAGATCCCTGATGAGGTCTATCAGATATTCTCATTTGAGGATTTTACTGTGCACCAAGTCACATGTCACCAAATAATGTTAATATCCATGGGGTTCAGTTCCTCTTGTCATATCAGCTCTTTAGTTATTGGATAAAGATCACACATTTTGCATATCAACAATTTTAAGATATTTAATTATGTATATGGGTGGTCTAAATACCTGGAGATTTTTACCACCCTCCATCTCCCTTTTCTACCACTACACGATTACTGTGGAAGGGGAAGGGACTGAAGGCTACTGGGCACTATCTTTGTTTCATGTACTACCACGGCTGAAACTTTATTACCTAGTTGCCAGTCTACTAGTGATAAATGGCTCTGTATTTGGCTAGACTGATTCTTGGAAAGCAGATGCAGCCTGTTGTTGGCACTACTCTAAAGTTTTCTAGCTCATTAAGACTCCTCAGAACTTGTGGTGCTGGCATGGTCTTTAAGAACCCAAGGTCACCTCTGCATTATGATATGTACATAATTATTGATAATGCATTTGACCACACATATGTTTAAATTTCATACATCTTCCATTTCCTGGTGTTGAGGAGAGTCTCGGTCAGTCAATACGTATGCTTACAGATACATATAACTAAAGCTCTATATTTAATAACAAATCATTTCCTTTGCCCATCATACCAAAAAGAATACCTAATAAATGAATACATTATTGTTCCTCCTTATCATGATACTGGGCAGTTAAGTGGTGTAGTAGAGAGAGCACTGGGCCTGGAGTCAGGAAGACTCATCTTCCTGAGTTCAAATCCTGCCCCAGACCTTATTAGCTATATGACCCTGGGCAAGTCACTTAACCCTACTTGTCTCAGTTCCTCATCTGTAAAATGAGCTGGCGAAGGAAATGGCAAAGCACTCCAGTATCTTTGACAAGAAAACTGCAAATGGGGTCATGAAAAGTCAGACACGATAGGACTGTACAACAACAACTGTGACATTAGAGAACATTAAGTTTGCTGTCAGAAAAAAACTCAGAGGAGTCTTATCACTTAACTAGCTCTGTGAGCCTGAGCAAGATGCTTTGCCTCTCTTAACCCCAGGTTCCTTATATATAAGATGAGGAATATGATAATTATACTACCAACCTCATTGGGATGTTTATTTTTACTGTACCTTTGATTTCATCAGTATAAGAAACAAACCACCTCCTCCTTTCCCCTCCCCTCTTCCACTCGGGAATTTCTATCATTGTATCTTCTAAGCAAGTTATAATTGACTAGGCCAGTAAAAATTTAAGTGAGGTTAAGTGACTTGTTCAGGATTACACATTACACAGTGGCAAAATCCACAGTGGTCCTGACTCCAAGGCAAGGTCTTTATCCATTATTCCACATAGCCTCTTAATAGGGTAGGTATGAGATTTGAACAAGATCGTGCACATGAATATGAATGAATATGTCATCATTGTTATTAACATCACAGCTGTCATCAAAATCATGATTTTTGTTCAGTCATCTACTGGGAGGTCAGTACCATCTCCCCTGTCCTAGAATTATGAATGTCTGTTCCCAGTCAGAAGAGGCTTATTTCTGTTCATTTGGAATGGACGTGGTAGAAAGAACACTGTGTAGCTGTGACCAGCTAGCTGTGTGATCATGGACTTCCAGTAGGTCCATATGCACGTATTAAGTGCCAACTATATGCCTGTAATTGTGCTAAGCACCAGCAATACAAAAAGAGGTGAGAAACAGCTCCTGTCCTCTGTTACATTCTAATGGACAAATCTCTCTGTGCCTCTCTCCTTACCTGGAGAACAAGGATAATAATGCTGGCTTTTTCTGCTCTGTGTGGGAGTGATGATCAAATAAAAACATGTATATGGAAAGGTTACTGAAAAATAAAATGCACTGTATAAATGCAAGGTATAATGGTGAGAAACCCTCTTGGACTTCACTCTCCCAGATGAAACTTTTGGAAAAACTTGCTCCCCTACCCCCATCCTCACCTTGGCCTTCACTGACAGTCCTACTTCTCTGTTTAGAGAAATGTATTTTATGGCAGCACAGATACTGGCCTCCAACACCGGGGTCACTGCAGTGTTTCCATTACAAACATGCTGACTCCAGGTTTGCAGCCCCTTCTACACACTGAACTCCAGTTGGAGTTCCATGTGCTGAGAGACTTCTGGAAGAGACCCAACAACAATTACAGGCTAGCACACCACACGTATTTTGCCCATGTAATTTCGGCCTGCACGTTTCTTTGATTGTTATTGGGCTCCATCCTGTATTCTTTCAACACGAGGAGCTCTCCAGGGGGTAGGGATGGGGACAGGAGAGTTGAGTGTGTAGAAATTCTTCAGGACTCTAAATGTAACCAAATATTTAGAGGGTTGAATCTTCTGTCAGAACTGAACTAGAATTTAATTTCATGAGCTTATTGTATTAATGTGTCTGTGTGGGCTTTCTACATGGACAGGACAAAATGTATTATTATTTATTTTAAGTACAGTGCTTTCCACACTCGCAGGACTGATTCTCCCCCCAAATTGATGGTGGTTCCCAGCTGAAGAGATGGCTCCAGCCCTGGTGTAGTCAGATGGGCTTCTCAGAGGCAGCCAAGGAGCCACCGCCAACTTGAACTCATTTGCAATGTACTGTACCGTACAGTACTATGTTGCTGCCAGGTTGTGTGGAAAGGGCCTAAAGTCAACTATTTGTTGCTTCAGTGCCCCTTTAGGGTCAGCCAGCTGCAGTTATATAATGTGATCCAACAGTTCAGAATGTGGCAATGGAGAATTGGGGCTAAATGTGTCACAATTCTCTATTCTCTGATGCCCTGATTTAAAAAATAATAATAATAGAGACTTCATCTCTGATGGGGACTGAAGATGAAATCTATGTCTCCAATCTTTGGGTTTTTATAGATTTACTCCTCATATTGGGTACCCAAACTACTGTAAGAGCCTCTCTATTGCTCTTCTCACTTTCATCCTTCCCTCCCCTAATTCCAAATCGTCATTAACATCACTCTCAAATTAATCCTCCATATTCAGAGTTCTAGGTACATCATACCTTTGTATAGAACTCTTCAGTGATCCCTTGCTGCCTACTGAATAAAGTTCAAACTTACCTACCTAGAATTCAAGATTTTCCCCAATCTTTCCACACTACCTTTCCAATCTTTTCTTATAACTCCCCTCCATACGTATTATGCTTCATTCATATAAGAGGGCTCAGTTTCATGAATATGCTCTATATCTTCACAGAGCCCTTTCTTACCCTACTCCATCTGTCTAGTATGTCTTATTTCTCCATCTTTGTCTAACGAATCCCTTGCAGTTTAAAGCCCAACTAAAAGGCCACTTCCTCCAAGAATTCTGTCTTAACTTATGCTATTTGTAACAACTTCCCTCAGACTTCACCCAGCCCTTTGTTTGGCAATTACAAATCTATCCTAAGGTGTAAAATTGTGTTTGGTAGCTGTGTTTCTATGTTATTCCCCTAACTCTATGAGGCTATAATCTCTATGAGGGAATGGCCTCTGTCTTATCTAGAATGTACCTCTATCCCTCCCCAGCACAGAGTGGATGCTTAATAAATGTTTGCTGTTGGCAGTGGCAGCATCTCTTCATAACTGTCATTGTACATGGACAGAGGAATATATATACATATGTATATACAAACATACATACACATACATATACGTGTATGTATGTATGTATATATATGTATGTGTGTGTGTGTGTGTGTGTGTGTGTGTGTATATATATATATATATATATATATATATGTATAGACAGGTAGCCCTGTTTGGGGTGAGGGACCAGGTCAAGGTTGAAACCAGTAGCTCAGGAGCTATGAGGTTCTGATCACATTTCTGGAGCTCTAGATTGCCTATAGGTTGTTTGGAAGAGGGATGGTGAGGCAGATCTGATAGCTTCTGCTCTCTGAAGTCAATCCTTTCCTACATGGGAACTCCTTGACCACCTTCTACCTGTACCACTCCGTCCTTTTCCCCAATCTGATGGCAAGCTCTTTGAAAGCACAGACCCCATTGGATACAGACACCCACCCTCACACAGTGCCTGCCACGGTGCTTTGAACAGAATAGCAAGAACTGATTAATTGGAATTAGATTCCTTGAAGAGGAGATACCTATAGCTTTTATCTTATTCCAAGACTGGAATTCCAAGGGCAAAGTGGGGAGTAGAGGGAGAAGAGGGAGTTGCCTAGGGCTGTATCTAGAAAGCACTGTCTAGGACAACCACCAGGGTTTGTGTTAGGTGAACCCAGGTTCTAATAACAGAACAAAGTTCAGCAGCAAATGCAAATCTCCACCTATGCACTCTGCTATAAGCACTAATAGGGCTGCTAGTCCCTTCCTGGCATAGAACAGCTTGAATCTGTTAAGCAGAATAACCTTATTTCTTGCAAATTCTCATTCAGTCAACATATCCCCCTTCTTGTTCCTCTTCTATCATATCTCTTCTTTTCTCTCCCTCAATGCCCTGGGTGGAGAAACTGACAGTTACAACACTGACAGACAGAGGCCATCATCATCACTAAAATTTATATAGTGCTTTAAGGTTTGTAAAGCACTCTCATTTGAGCCTTACAACAGCCCCGAGAGTTTGGTCACTATTATTATCCTCTTTTATGCAGATGAGGAAACTGAAGCTAAGAGAGATTGTGAGTTGTCCATGATCTGATAGTGTCTGAAGTAGGATTTGAACTCTGTTCTTCCTGATTTTAAATACAACACTCCATACACTGGGCCAAAACAGTCACCATATTCCACAAGTCGCCTTTCCTTTTAGTTCTAATAAATGATGGGAGGAAAGGGAGGCATGATCACTGGGCCAATGTGGGGGATGGGGAGCTGGGTGTACACCATAGTTTTTAGAATGTTTTGTTTTGTTTCACCACTTTAGTCATGGCCATGTCCTGGAAAAGCTAGGCGTTTTCCATTCTTTTTTCATTATTTAAGAATGGTTGCAACCTTTATTTGAAACCAATAAAGAGAAAGCGTTTCAAAAATATGTCATTTGGCAAGTGGATGCCCTGCCAAAGGAACAGCACTGGTCTCTTGGGAGAACAATATGCATTTTGTAAACTTTCATAAGAGACAATTTATGACTTTGAGAAAACAAAACAGGAAATTGAATTAAAAGGAGAAACATATTCAAATAATGCTCAAGTGATGACATAAACCAACAGGGGACCAGAAATCACAACCCAGAGGCAGGCAGTGTCAACCAGAAGAATTTTCTGGCATTAGTTGGTGGGTGCCAATAAATAAAGGGAGGTGTTTTATTGTTTAATTGGTACCAGCTTGCACTTTTTGACTGGAAGCAAACCGACTTCTTGAAATGGGATTACTATCCCATGCACAATGTTCCTAGATGCCAGTATTTTTTTTTCTCTTTTCTCTCTCTCTCTCTCTCTCTCTCTCTCTCTCTTTTAAGTCAGCAAGCACTGGGACTCTGTTCAAGAGACCTGGTCATTGTTAGAACACTTCAGGCCCTTACTACTGTCTAAGTGGACTGGCAGGACTTCACTGAAAGGTGTTCTTAGAGGATATCAGGTGGAGGATATTTTTTTCCAATATTTTCCACCTAATTTTTTTTTCTAGGGAGGGCTTAGAAAAGAAAAAAAAGAGAAAAGCAACAGTTGAGTCTTTAGCTGAAAGAAAAAACAACAACAGTAATTTTCTGCCAACAGCAGTTTTTTAAAAATGCCATATTATATGTAGGGATTTCAGGAGCAAGGAAGTAGTATTCCTTAATTCAAATTGATGTGCATACCCCTTTTGATCCTGCATACCCCTTTCCATTCCAAATTCTTCCTTCCTGTGTAAGAACCTTCTTCTGTAAAAACTGGAAGAGACCTTGGAAGCCATTGAGTAGTCTCATAATTTTATGATGCCTTAGAGAGAGGTTAAGTGGACAGCCCAGGTTCTTTGGTTTGTCCGTATTCTTAGTGTTATGGTTACCAAGAAGGATAAATTGTGAGCAGTGATTTAAATTTAAATCCTGATCTTATAAGCAGCAATTTGTGAAAGAGATCCTTGATCTTTAGCTAATCATAAAATAAAAAGCACTCTACTAGCAGAGCTCTCACTAAGCCTTTCTCCCCAGAACTTAAATGAGAATGGTACAAATATTTAATAAGTGCATTCCTTCAGCAGCTTAGAAATTGTTAGTGTTCAGTTGTTTCATTCATGTTCAATTCTTTGTGACCTCATTTGGGATTTTGTTGGCAAAGATATTGTAGTGGTTTGCCTTTTCCCTCTCCAGCTTGTTTAATAGAAGAAGAAACTGAGGCAAACAGGGTTAAATGATTTGCCCAGGGTCACATAGCTATTAAGTGTCTGAGGCCAGATTTGAACTCATAAAGACGAGTCTTCCTGACTCCAAGCCTGGCACTCTGTCAATTGTGCCACTTACTGAGCTTAATTAGCAAGAATACTCAGTTAACATAAAAGTGACCAAATATGCTTCCATTTTTAATATCCCCTATTTATGTCACTGAATCATCCTAAATTCAACATGTACAAAATCAAACTCATTATCCTTTTCCTAAAAGCTCCCCTATTGGAAACTTCCTGTTGAAGACACCACTTCTCAGGGTTGTGACCCTGATATTATCCTGGACTGCTCACTCTTTCTCTTCGCCTATATCCACTCTGTTGCTATATCTCACCATTTCTACTTTTACATCATTTTTCACATCTGACTCCTTTCCTCCACTCATAAGTATCCACCTTAGGCCTTTACTACTTTCTAATTAGTCTCCCTGCCTCATGTCTCCTGACTCTTGTATGTCTCACATATTGCTAACAGAATAATTTCCCTTAAATGGAGCTCTTCCTATGTGACTCACTACTCAGTCAATTCCCACGGCTTCCTATTGCCTCTAGAATAAAAAATATAAACTCCTCAATTTAGCTTTTAAAGTCCTTCCCAACCTTGCCTCAAGGTATTTTTCTAGCCTTATTGGTATTATTTTCTCTCTCTCATACTCTGTAATATAGCCAAATTTGTCTTCTTTCTGTTCCTCATGTATAGCATTCCAATTCCCACCTTTGCTTGCAATCCCAGATGCTTATAATATAGTATAATAACTCCTTGCTTCTACCTCATAAATGTACTTTTTGTCTCCCTTGTTAGAATGAAAGCTTTTTCCCCCAAATAAGCATTTCATTCTTCTATCCCTAGCTTCTTGACATAGTAGATGCTTAATAAATACTTGGTTGATCTATTTAAATTATAAGCAAGCATTAGATGTAATAGGGGTAAGCTAGAAACCTTCCCAATATGACCAAGGGTGAAGTGAGGATGCCCATTATCATCACTATCATTTAATACAGTACCAGACATTTTTAGCTACAGCAATGAGAAGAAAAAAATTGAAGGAATTAAAATAGGCAATGAGGAAACAAAGCTATCAGTCTTTGCAGATGATTTGATGGTATACTTGGAGAATCCTAGAGAATCAACTAAAAAACTAGTTGAAATAATTAAAAACTTTAGCAAAGTGGCAGGATATAAAATAAGCCCACATAAATCATCAGCATTTCTGTATATTACTAACAAAGTTCAGCAGAAGAAATAGAAAGAAAAATTCTGTTAAAAAACTGTATACTACATAAAATACTTAGCAGTCTAACTACCAAGACAAAACCAGGAGCTCTATGAACGCAATTACAAAACATTTTTCACACAAATAAAGTTATAAAGTCAGATCTAAACAACTGGATAAATATTAATTGCTGGAAAGTAGGCTGAGCCAACATAAAAAATGATAATTCTACCTAAATTAATTTACTTATTCACTGCCATGCTAATCGAATTACCAAAAATTTTACGGAGCTAGAAAAATATTTTTAAAAATTATATGAAAGAAAAAAAGTTCAAGAACATCAAGGGAATCAATGAAAAAAATGTGAAGGAAGATGACCTAGCAGTACCACATCTCAAACTGTATTATAAAATGGTAATCATTAAAACAATCTGGAACAGGCTAAAAAATAGAGTGGTGGATCAGTGGAATAGATTAGGTACACAATACACAGTAGTAAATGATCACAATGATCCAGTGTTTGATAAACACAAAGATCCAAGCTTTTGGGACAAGAACTCACTATTCGACAAAACTTCCTGGGAAAACTGGAAAGTAGTTTGGCAGAAACTAGGTATAGACCAACATCTCACACTGAAGATAAGGTCAAAATGAGTACATGATTTAGTCATAAAGGGTGACATCATAAGCAAATTAGAAGAGCATGGAAAATTTCAGATCTATGGATAAAAGAAGAGTTTGTGACCAAACAAGAGATCCTGGGATGTAAAATGCATAATGTTGATTATGTCAAATTAAAAAGGTTTTGCACAAGCAAAACCAATGCAGCCACGACTGGGGGAAAAAAGCAGGAAACTGGGAGAGGGAAGGGACACACAGTAAGTTTCTCTGATAAAGGCCTCATTTCTCAAATATATAGAGAATTGCATCAAATTTAAAAGAATGTAAGTCATTCCCCAATTGATAAACGGTCAAAAGATATGAGCAGGAAGTTTTCAGAAGAAATCAAAGCTATCATGGCAGCTAGGTGGTGCAGTGGATAGAGCACCAGCCCTGAAGTCAGGAGGACCTGAGTTCAAATCTGGCCTCAGAGCAAACACTAGCTGTGTGACCCTGGGTAAGTCACTTAACCCCAATTGCCTAAAAAACCAAACAAACAAACAAAAAAAGAAAAGAAATCAAAGCCATCCATTGTCATATGAAAAAATGCTCTAAATTACTATTGATTAGAGAAATGCAAATTAAAACCACTCTGAGGTACCATCTCACACCTATCAGATTGGCTAATATGACAAAAAAGGAAAATGGCAAATATTGGCAAGGATATTGGGAAAAAATGAGACACTAATATACTGTTGAACTGATCCAACTAACTTCTGGAGAGAAATTTTGGAACTTTCCCAGATAGCTATAAAAGTGTGCATACTCTTTAATCAAGCAATATCACTACTAAGTCTGTACCCCAAAGAGATCAAAGAAAAAGGAAAATTATATGTACAAAAATATTTCTAACAGCTCTTTTGTGGTGGCAAAGACTTGAAATTGAGGAGATGCCCATGAAGTGGAGAATAGCTGAACAAATTGTGGTATATGATTGTGATGGAATACTTTTGTGTTAGAAATGATGAGCAAGATGGTTTCAGATAAACCTGAAAAGACTTACATGAACTGATACCATGTGAAAAGAGTAGAACAAGGAGAGTATTGTACACAGTATCAGCAATATTGTACAATGATAAACTGAATGACAACTATTCTGATCAATACAATGATCCAAAACAATTCCAAAGGACTTATATTGAAAAAGGTTATCTATCTCCAGAGAAAGAGCTGATAGAGGCTGAAAACTGATTGAAGTATATTTTTTTTTACTTTCTTTTTCTTTTTTGCAATATGGCTAACATGGACATGTTTTGCATGATTTCACATGTAAAATGATATCACATTTCTTGACTTCATAATGAGTGAGAGAGTAATGGCAGGGAGGGAGAGAATTTGGAACTCAAAATCAAAAAAAAATGAATGCTAAAAAAATATTAAATTAAAAAATAAATACTTGATTGATAAGCTATTATAGCAACTAGTTTTCCCTGATGCTTTACTGAATTTGTTCTAATTCATATTATTTTCTCATTTTAGAGTTCATTTCATTGTTCTTGCCTCTGGCACCAAAATTCTTAAGTCTGATTGAAGTCTTTCATAGCTCCTTCTCCCTGCATGATTTAAGACTGATTGGGCAATATTTGTATTTATGTTTGTGGAGTTACTATGATGATAATTCAGTCCAAATACTGTAGGTCAATTTCTATGAAAGTATTTCAGAAAGCTAAATATGATCATAATGTTGCCTTTTCTTAGATTAAATTAAGGAAATTTTTATTGAGTCTTTTACTATGTGCAAAGTACTGTGATATCTACTACAAAGGATACAAGAAATGATCTCTTATCTATAATGAATTTATAGTCTAGTAGCGGAGAAGTGAAGTTCACAAATAACTACAACTTATGGTAGAATATGTTCAGTGCCATAGTAGAGATATAGATACAATGTCTTAAGAGCATACCAGAATAAAACAACTTTTGAATTGGGCCTTGAATGGTAAGGTTTTGACAGGCCCAAATGAGAGTAGGGTGGGAGCAATGAAGACATTCTAGGAAGAGGGAAACAGAGTAAATAAAGGCAAGACTATATTCAGGAAGAAGGTTAGTTGTTCAGTTTGGCTGAAAAATGGTGTTTGTAAAGAAAATCACTGAGAAATATAACCATAAAAATCACTCTCCATAGTATGGAGAGTGATGAAACTAATTCTAAGGATTTCCATGGTTATTCTGTAGCCAGTGCAGGGGGCCGTTGAAGACTTTTTGAGCAAAAAGGATGATTTGACTAGAACTATCCATTAGGAAGCTCCACTTATTACCCAGGAACATGTATTCAGTCTCATTAAGCTAGAATTTTTTCATTTATTTGACAAAATGTGAGTATTGGTCTAGATCAGGAGTGAGGAACCTGTGGCCTTGAGGCTATATGTGGACTTCTAGGTCCTCAAGTGTGGCCCTTTGACTGAATCCAAACTTCAGAGAACAACCCCTTAATAAAAAGATTTGCTCCGTAAAACTTGGACCCAGTAAAAAGGCCTCACCCAAGGACCTAGAAGGCCACGTGTGGCTTCAAGGCCGCAGGTTCCCTACCTATGGTCTAGATGATCTTTACTATCTCTCCCAACTCCAAGCCTTACCAGTCTATGAATATAAGATACAATACATCTGGAGAAGAGAGAGACCAGATTTGGGGAAATCTGAAAGTATGTGAAGGCTTGTCATGTGGACAAGAATTTAGAAATGTTCTGCTTAGCCCCAGAAGGCAAAAATTGGATCAGTGGAAATTACAGAGAAGCACACCTCCTAATAACTAGAAGAATCCAAAAGTTACCTTAGGAGAGAGTATGTTCCCATAATTTGGGGTCTTCAAATTAAAGTTGGATGACTATTTGTTAAGGATTTTGTAGAGAAGATTCTTGGACTAGACGGCTTCTGAGGCACCTTCTAGCTCTGAGATTCCTAAGGCTGTGTCAAGACCAAAGAAAACACAAAATTCTAAAGAGACTGAAGTGTGTATCCCATCTCTCTATCTAGAATATATTCATCACACACCGTAAATGAGGTCAAAATGGGTAGATGATTCAGACATAAAGGGTGATGTCGTAAGCAAATTAAGAAAGCACGGAAAGAAGATTTATGCCTTAGGGAAGAGTTTTTGCCTAAACAAGAGATAGAGAGGATCCTGGACTTTAAAATGGATGATTTTGATTACGTCAAATTAAAAAGGTTTCACACAAATAAAAACAATGCAGGCAAGATTAGAAGGAAAGCAGGAAATTGGGAAATGTGGGGCAAGTTTCTCTGATAAAGGCCTCATTTCTCAAATATATGAAGAACTGAGTCAAATTTGTGAGAATATGAGTCATTCCCCAATTGATAAATGGTCAAATGATATGAACAAGAAATTTTCCAACAAAGAAATCACAGTATCTTTCATATAGCAGATACTCAACAGTTCTTAATAGTTACTGATAGTGATCAATACAGCAGAACATTTAGGCTGCTATTTCACTAGTCCTGATCAGAGGTAAAGAGGGCCTGACCTATGAATTGATGTATTTTCCTTTACCTGGGATGATAATGATGCAATTGACATTAGTTGAGTATGTTTTGAGATGATATTTTATTTCTGTAGTGCAAAGATTCACACTGAGGCAATGTAGAGTAATAGATAGTGTGCTGGACTTGAATTCAATTAGACCTAGGTTCAAATCCTACCTCAGATGTGTGACCCTGGGCAAGTCACTTAACTTCTCTTTGTCTCAGTGTCTTCATCTGCTAGGCAGGCAAATAGGCAATGAACATTTATTAACTGTTTATTATGGGCCAGGTGTTGTACTAAGTGCTGGGGATACAAAATATGCCAAATAAAGGTAGTCCATACCCTCAAAGATTTTACGTTCTAATGGGGGAAGACAACATATAAAAATGAGCTAAAAAGCTAGGGGTATGGGGAGAAAAAGTCCTCATTCAGGTGCAGGATGGCAAAATCTGAAGAGTCAAAAGGGCATGAAGGAGGGGCACGAAGCATGGACACTCTGGGCCTATATTCAAAATGGAGGCCTTCAGAAAGAACCCAATAATTGGAGAAGTGAACTATCATGTCTAAGGGATGTTCTGAGGTGAGAAGGTAACTGAGTCATGTTGGCATATTGTGGGGAGTCAGAAACACAATCCAGGAGAGGAGTAAAACATGACTAGGCCCATGTCCATCTCTAAAATGGAGGTCCCAAGGCATAACTCAGCAATAGGAAAAGGGGGCCAATAAGACTGAAAGTGTGGGAACTGACTCAATAGCTTGTAAGTTTCTTTCCACCTTTAAATCTGTGATCCTATGATTCATTCTTCTTAATCAACGTCATGTTCTTACAGCTTGGCTGGCAAGGATTGGGGTTGAGAGCAGAAGTGCACCAGGACCATGGATCAGAATAGAGTTCAGTGGACTGAAGCAGTTGTTAGGAGGGAAATAACTTGGATGTAGTTGCTAGAATACAGGGCAAAGGTTTCCTGCTCCATCTACTACTCCAAGATTGTTAAGTAAAGCTGGAGGGTCATCCACAGGGCCTTAAGGCTAGCTGTCAAAGTTAAGGTAAGAGGAAAGGAATTTCTTCATTTCAGGTCAAGTCTTCCTTCTTTCTTTCCTTCCTTCCTTCTTCCTTCCTCCCTCCCTCCCTTTCTTTTTCTTTCTTCCTTCCTTCCTTCCTTCCTTTCTTCCTTCTTTCCTTCCTTTCTTCTTTCCTTCTTTTTCTTCCTTTCTTTCTTTTTTCTTTCTTTTTTCTTTCTTTCTTTCTTTCTTTCTTTCTTTCTTTCTTTCTTTCTTTCTTTCTTTCTTTCTTTCTTTCTTTCTTTCTTTCTGTCTTTCTTCATTTCTTTCTTTCTTTCCTCCTCTCTCAGCAAGAAGTCTGCCAAGCCCCACATGATACTGGGAGTAAGTGAATTCATTATCTCCTTATGGTCATTGGCAGCCAGCACCAGAGCCATTGAAAGTGCCCATGAAGATTGCCCTGGAGTTGTATTTAACAATACCAGAGATAGCAGCCTTTGTCTTTCATCCCTGGTACTCTATCCAAATTACTTTAAATACTTTGTATACTTTTAAACCTTCTAAAAAGGTATTTTTAAGCATGATATTCATGGTAAGGTTCTTACTGTTTTACCCACATTATCCCATAGCTATTTGAACTAAGTCTTTAACTCTAGGAATTCAGTTCACAAACACCAATTTCATAAAACTTACCCTGTCACATAATCTTCCTTAAGCAGTAGTCAGACACACAAAGTTGAAATGAAGGGCTGGAGCAGAGTATTATACTTCAGCTAAGGTGCAGAGGGCAGAAGTGACAGTCACAACTGCCTCAAACATGGTAAATCAAAGCAAAAGCAAAAATAGATCTAATTTTAAGAGGTAATCAGGGAAGCTACATTTTTCTAAAAGCTACCATAGACAATGAAATAATATAAAAAAATTTTCCAGCAAGTTTCTGATAAAGGTCTTATTTCTCAAATATGTAGGGAACTGAGTCAAATTTAGAAAAATAGGAGCCATTCTTCAACCAATAAAATGTCAAAGGATATAAACAGGCAGTTTTCAGAACAAGAAATCGAAGCTATTTATAGTCATATGAGAAATGTTCTAAATCTCTACTGATTAAAGAAATGCAAATTAAAACAACTCTGAGGTACCACCTCACACCTATCAGAAATGATAAATGCTGCAGGGGATGAGGTAAAATAGGAATACTAATGAACTCTTGATGTAGTTGTGAACTGGTCCAAGTATTCTGGAAAATAATCTGGAACTATGGCTAAACAGCTATAAAACTGTGCATAACCTTTGATCCAGCAATATCACTATTAGGTCTGTAGCCCCAAATAGATCAGATAAAAAGGAAAAGGGTCTATTTTTACAAAAATATTTATTTATAGCACTGATTTTTGTGGTGGCAAAGAATTGGAATTTGAAGGGGTGCTCATCAGTTGGGGAATGACTGAACAAGTTGTGGCATATCATTGTAATGGAGTACTATTATGCTATAAGAAATGATGAGCGGATGGTTTCAGGGAAGAAAAAAATGTGGGAAGACCTATGTGAACTGATACAAAGTGAAGTGAGAGGAACCAGGAGATCGCTGTGCATTATAATAGGAATGTTGTAATCAACTGTGAAAGACTTGATTTCTCTGATCAATACAGTGATCCAAGACAAATCCAAAAGACTCATGATGAGAAAATGTTGTCTACCTCCAGAGAAAGAACTGATGTATTGAGTGAAAATTGAAATATAAAGTATAACTCTGTCTCTCTCTCTCTCTCTCTCTCTCTCTCTCTCTCTCTCTCTCTCTCTGCAATATGGCTAATATAGAAATATGTCTTGCATGATTTCACATGTATAATTGATATCACATTGTTTGCCTTCTCAGTGGGTGGGGAGGGGTGGGAGAGAGGGAAAGAATTTGGAACTCAAAATTTAAAAAGAAAAGAATGTTTAAAAATAAATAAATAATAAATACTTTTTTTAAAAAAAAAGATATGTCAGGTCACTTTGTTCCTTTTTCTTGTTTCTTTTCTTTAGGAGTCAGGGATATGAACTAAGCTTGTAAGTCAATCCACAGATATTTCTTTATAGAATGAGGAAACATGTTTGGTTAGATCTATGTTTTGTATTGGTTGGTAATACTTTAAGTGAAATGAAATACATTAATAATGTTTTCCTTTGGAATTCAATTTACTGCAATAACAGTTCCATGTCAATAAAGGTACATTGCTCAGGGGAGAGGAGAAGGGTGGAAAAGGAGAGACATGATGAAGAAGAACAGATTTCCAAGATGTTTTGTGTGTAGAACCCAGTCCTAAACTATCAGAACACAACTAAGTTCATAAGACTTGCTTTCTAGCAAAAAATTGTGTCTAAGTTATTTGTTCTAGAGGTCATATAATTTTTTAAAATTTTATTTTCAGCTACATATTCTCTCCCTCCCTTCATTGCCTTCCCCATCCACTGAGAAGGCAAGAAATACAATCTCCATTATACACATGAAGTCAGATTACATGAATTTTAATGAAAATTTATTAGATCTTCTTAGAATTGAAGGTAGCATTCCTAGTCTTTTAAAAATATGAATCATGAAAATGCAAATAACCACTAAAATGATCAGACTAATGCTATTCTAAGCCCTAGGTTTCTAATTCTAATCATAGATTATTTTTGAAGGGTATTTACATTATATTATTTTATAATAGATGGTATGGATGGTATAAAACTATGAATGCACCTCTAACTATTTCTGTCTTCTTATTAAGAAACTACAGTGGACCTAGATTTGTAAATTTACCAATGCTATTTGTAATCCGTCATTGTCAGCTTATATAAACTCTTGGAAATAGCAATTTCTCAATTAAGCATAACTTTAAGATGGGGCTAATTCCATTCCCTGCAACTCATTGAGATGACCCCATGAGTAGTATAATTCTGGGTCACTGCAACCTTTGGACCACAGGATGTGACCATATAGAATGACCAGATCTTTGATTTTATCTGATTTTGCTGTGAGTATTCTCATTTAGATTCATGTTACTCTCCTGCCTCCTCATTTAATACTTTCTTTGGCTATCCAGAATTTGAGGCCTTGAAGTATCAAATTATACTGTTGGAAGTCAGGGTAAATTAATTACCAAGGTGGCATCCACTTAAGTGAGATTGCCACAGATTCAGTTATTTCTTGCCTCTTTCTCTATTTTTATTTCTAGAAGATTACAAAAGTCCAGATAAACACACTCATCTGTATGGCCAGATAAAGAAGATATCATTCATCTTTGATTTGACAGATTTTAGAAAGTCAGTTCCTCTCCTGAATTGCCCCTTGCTCTCACTGGTGGTAATTTGTAGGGCATTGACAAAACTATGATGCAATTAAGCTAAGAGTAGTTAAAATACTCCACTAAAACCTTACTCTGGTACTTCACTGTGATGGGGAGGAAGTCCTGGATTATCACAAACTATGCTAGTGGTGCCCAAGTTCTAGTAGATTTTAAGTGAAGGCTTTAGGTACAGGCTTGATGATAGGTTATATCAAAGCACTAGGTTAGAGGCTCGTCCCCAGAAGGTTTGCCACAGAATCTCATTGATACTACAATATAGATGAGTTTGCAGTCTAGGTTGGCAAAAGAAGCAATCATGCCAATAAAACCAAGGATTCTTAAATTTATTGAACTAGGTCATTAAAATAAACAGAATAAAATTAACTTTTTCACGGGAAATAGACACCGAAGTGGGGATAATTTTACAGAAAAGTTACAGCGTGAAACTAAGGAGATTCCTCACCTTTCAACTCATACCATCTCTCCCTAATAGCCCCCCCCAAAAAAAACATGCATTCAGGAAAGTATCAAAAGGCATAATGAAAGGAGAGATGGGATGTGAATAAAGACGTAGATGAAATTTGGGTAGGAAGAAGAGAAAAAATGAATGGGAGAGTAGCAATATAGGTTGAGATGAAATAAGGTGCCAAATTCATAAAGGTAATAATATGGAACTAGAAATATACCTTAGAAATCTAAAACCAAAAGGCTGAGAATGTTATTTGACAGAAGATGGAAAGTCTAAATTTCATGTCAGCATGAAATTAAGAGCAGGGATGAAAAGAGAGTGCAATGCTACCTACTAACTATTGATATTTTCCAAGTCTGTCTTGAACCCTCTTCTCTTTTCTTTCTATATTCTCTTCTTAAGTGACATCATCAGCTCTAATATGGGTTATTTTATCATCTCTATGCAGATGAGCCCATCACGACTTGATCCTTTCCTACTTTTCCAGTCTTTTCACACCAGCACTTCATCTCTCAGCCCTGTGCATTTTCACTACCTCTCCATCATGCTTGGAACCCTCCTCCTCTTCCTCCTTTCTCTCCTGGCTTCCTTAGTTTCCTCCAAGTTTCAACTACTTCTGCAAGGAACCTTCTTTAACCCTCCTTAATCTTGGCATCTTCCTTCTGAGATTACCCCCAATTTATCTTGTACATAGTTGTCTTCCTCATTAGGCTCCTTGACAGCAAAGATTACTTTTTTTTGCCTTTCTCAACATCTCCAGTGTTTAAGTCAGCTATTCCTTGAGTTATCCAACTTATATCACCAAAACTAGGACAGAATTCACAGACAAAAAGGCACTCTGTATAATCATAAAAATTGTTAGGTGTCTAAAATTGCTACATATCTAAGTGTCTTCCACACACTTGAATAAAGTTCAAGTTCAAAATAGTTCCACAAGACTTGAATAAATGTTAATTGAATTTGAAAACTGTCATTCATATTTAAATTAAAAAGTATAGACATTTATATAGCACTTGAAAGAGCAATCTACAGAATCCACAATCATTTATTAAGTGACTATTATATACCAACTATGATGCTTAGCGCTAGGGACACGAAGAAAAAAAAAATAAGAGTCCCTGACCTCAAGGAGTTTACCTTCTATGGGGAAAGAGTACACATCCACATGTAAGTAGACACGAAATAGCTTTAAGATGATTTTTTGGGGGAAGGCACTAGCATCTGGGGGGTCAGGAAAAACTCCATGTAGAAAATGGTATTGCTGAGCTTTTGAAGGAAACTAAGGATGCTAAAGGCAGAGGAGAG
The DNA here is from genome assembly GCF_900497805.2 of Vombatus ursinus. Classification (NCBI taxonomy): domain Eukaryota; kingdom Metazoa; phylum Chordata; class Mammalia; order Diprotodontia; family Vombatidae; genus Vombatus; species Vombatus ursinus. The sequence continues at coordinate 32,789,177 of NW_020954576.1, forward strand.
GAGAGAATATATCCCCGGCATAGAATTAGGATATGAAAGTGATCTCTGCGAAGTACAGCAAGAAAGCTAGTTTTCTTGGACTATGTGAAGTACAAAGGGGAAAATATATTTTAAAATCTGAAAAGAAGTAGTTTGGAACCAGGGTGTGAAGGACTTTAACTTTTGGATAGGGGATTTGTCTTTGATCCTAGAGGTAATAGGGATCCAGTAGATTTTATCAGGTAGTAACCTAATTTAAATCATGGATTTAGAGAAAGAACCTGAGAGATCACCCTATACTCTCTGGGCCTCCATTTTTTTTAATTTCTAAAATGAAGAGGTTGTGTAAGATGACTTAGTCCCTTTCAGCTCTAAACATATGTTCCAATTTCATTTTACAGATGAGGAAACTGAGATGATAGAGAAAGGAGAATTGTTTCGCCTAAGGTCACACAGCTAGTAAGCAATGGATGTAGAGCTCAAATGCAGGTCCTTTGATTCCAAATCAATTTTTTTTCCCACTATGCTATACAATATCTATTATGCTTCCTCACAACAAACCTATGAAGTAGATATTATCTTTATATTTACAAAAGGGGAAACTGGAACTCATGATGAGGACCAAGATATAAATTCAGATTTCCTGACTGCAAGATCCACACACTTCAAATGGTGTCATGATGCCTTTCAGAAAATGGAGTCTGGACAGGAATGAGGAATCTTGCAGAATTGTAGAATCACAGCTTTCTAGATTAGGAAGGGATTTTAAATGAAAGATCATTGACTCCCTATACTTGCCTTTGGGCAAGACCACACCTAAATCACTCCACACAGATGAGAATCTATCTTGTTATGAAGGACTAATCAATCTTCTCCAGAGAAGTACATACGGTACTGTTATTTTTCAAAATATCAAGTTGAAGGCTTTGCTTGGCAAACCTCCTCTCTAAAACAAAAAAAACAATATTATTTTGAGTTATATTTTGCCATTGTGTAAAAGTATTTCTTGTCTTTTGTGGAGGCTGTAATCAAGATTGAAACAAATCCAAAGACCTGACCCTTTGACCTTATTGGAAAATATGAACATATGAATTTTGTAATAACAAAGCACCACTATAGGCTTTAACTTTTTAAAAATTCTGTTAAGGTAGTTGACAGTGTTTTTTTGTTTTGTTTCGTTTTTTGGCATACAACCTCCATTAAAGTCCTGCATAGATACCTTGCTGTGCCATGGAGGTGATCTAGGTTCTCAAATTATACCACCAAAGTATAATCTCTGACAGGTCTTACCAAGACAGAAAATCTTTGAGTGTGGGCCTAGCAACCTTTAATGTGTCAGGCATCTTATGGCCAGCCTAGCTAAAATAGAAAGCCATTACTAAAGAAAAGTTGTAGATCTGCTATATTCTTCCCTGCTGAGACTAGAGCCATAACTAGGGCAGAGAGATCAGGGCTATGTCCAAGAGCACTGAAATTCATAGGGTGCTGACAGCATTACCTTTTTTCATCAACATTGAAATAACTGAGCTTAGTATTTAATTAACAAGAACAATTAAGTAAAATTGGAAGATATCAGACAGAATACTTTCTCTTCCCCATTTTCCTAGAGCCAAACTCCAGGTAAGCTTCTTCTCAGTCCATCCCTGCCTTGCTCTCCCTTTCCTCCAACAATTTTTGGTATCCCTGGGCCCCCTCCCCTCTCAACACACACACACACACACACACACACACACACACACACACACACACA
>NW_020954576.1:32790915-32798685 GCF_900497805.2 Vombatus ursinus
ACACACACACACACACACACACACACACACACACACACACACACACATACACACACACAAACCCCACCACCACCACCACTGCTACCACCAAAAAAAAGAAAAAAAAAGAGCAGTTTCCAAGACTGTTTTCCCATTCATGCCTTATGTATCAAGTTTTCTCCAACTTTTTTCATCTTTAAATGAATTTGTTCTAAAAAGTTTTTCTGATGACAAATTTCACTCTGGGTATATTGTATGAAGTTTGCCCTTGGAATAAAAACCGCAAAATATAGCTTTTAGTGAGACTGCATCATTAGTATTGCATTCAGTTCTGAGTAAGGGTATAGACAAACTGGATCAAATATAGAAGAGATTGATCAGGATGGTGAGAAGACTTAGGAACATGCTATTAGAGAAATGGTTGAAAGAATTGTAGATAGATGTTTACTTAATCTTTGTGGTGTGGTGAAAACAATGCTGGATAGTAATCAGAACACAGAGGTTTGAATTTACCCTTACTAACTCTGCCACTTACTAGCTACGTGACATTAACCCTCTGTAGACCTCATCTTTCTTATCTGTAGAAGGAACACTAGGGGGGAAGATATCATGAAGAATGAATTGGTTCTTCATATTATAGTGAGATAGATTTTTTTTTTCCTCTGAAGGGGTTTAGTTGTGGTCCTGCCTGATGGCGGGTATATGGATTAAATGATTTTTTATTTAAAATCTCTTCCTCAATTAAATGCTGTGATTCTACATTGGTTTTGTGGGCTTCCTCATTCTGCATCCCTTTATAGAACCCTGTTTCTTTTTCATTTTGGGTTTTTTTTGTTTTTTTTGTTTTAGGCAATTGGGATTAAGTGACTTGCCCAGGGTCACACAGCTAGTAAGTGTCAAGTGTTTGGTCTGAGGCCAGATTTGAACTCAGGTACTCCTGACTTCAGGGCCGGGTCTCTATCCACTGTGCCACCTAGCTGCCCCTAGAACCCTGTTTCTGAAAGGGAGTATAGGGTGAAAGATCTGGAAGAGAACACCTGATGGAGCAGGGCATGGCAGAGATTTTCAAGGAACTGAAGGGCTAGAGCTAATACAAAAGAGGAATTAGACCTTTTCTGTTTGGTATCAAAAGATGGAGGGGCAGCTACGTGGCACAGTGAATAGAGTGCTAAACCTGTAGTCAGAAAGGCTGATCTTGCTGAATTCAAATCCAGCCTCATACACTTGTTAGTTGTGTGACCCTGGGCAAGTCACTTAACCCTGTTTGCTTCAGTTTCCTCACCTGTAAAATAACCTAGAGAAGGAAATTGCAAAGCACTTCAGTATCTCTGCCAAGAAAACCCCAAATGGGTTCATGAAGAGGCAGACACAACTGAAACAACTGAACAACCACAATAACAACAGTGGAAGTGGCAGAGAGGCAAGTTTAGACTTGATGTTAAGAAAAAAAATTCCGACTAAAGTGAAATGGGTTGACTCTAGGTATAACCAGCATTTCCTCCCTGAAGGATTAAGGAAAGCCTAGATAACTACTTTGTTGCCTGTGTTCTAGAGAAGATTCCTGCTTATGTACAGACTAGTTGGCTCCTGGATTCTTTTCAGTTTGGGGATTCTATGACTGAATCTTTGAAGGCTGCTTGCATCATCAGGAGATGATTTTATTTTATTTATTTATTTTTTACCACAGCAATTCATAGAACTGTCTATTAAGACCTGGAAAGGATTGACATCAGTGGAGGCAATCCCCACACTCATTAAATCAATGATCTTCTGAAGTTTTAAGCAAAACTACTATATAAGTAAATAGACTAAGGAAATCATCTTCTTCACTTACATATTTCCAGTATTTGGGGTAAGAAGTGTTTCCATTTTAAATACATTAGGTAATATGTATCTTTTAATATAATTCCATTGCAAGGGACAGAACATTTTCACAGTAATCTATTCTTTAAGTCCTGGCCTGCAGAATCCATGCAAACACAGAGCTGGCAGAGATATCAGAAGAAATGAGCTCAATGGCAGGTCTTTCTGGGCTTATGTTTACATGACAGAAAACAAATGTTTGGGGATGGAAGAAATGCATACCTGTGGTGTAGACAGTAGTGAAAAGGAATACAAAGGAACCTTATAAATGAAAAAGTTTTTAGAACAATATGAAGTGTCCCACACAGCCGGGGAGGGTCTCTGTCAAAACATTTTGTCAGCCATTCATCCATCAAGATGGCCCTGTCTTTGTTATGACTGTCAAAGAACCATTTGCCAATGATCAATGATGTGACAAAATGAAGGAAACACCATCCACTTCTAGTCTAACTCTTTGCCCCACGCTTCAAGAGGGGTGTCTCAAATGATCCAGAATATTAATTTCTGCTTGTTTATCTTCCAACATTCAGTTTGTAGATGTTCATGGATGTAAAATTCTTCTTAGAATTATACAATCAGATATTTTAGAACCTGAAAGGGCTTCAGACACCATCTAGTTCAATTCCTCTTTTTCTAGTTAAAAAATTCACTTACAGAGACCCAGATATTTTAAGTGACTTTTCTAAGGCTACATTTTCACTATTCAGCTAATATTATAGCACTAACTGATTGTGACACTCATGAGATATCTACCACATACTGCTTTTAAATATCTTTTTTGTATCTCTTATTCTCCCTATGATATTATAGGAACCATACTTTACAGTGGCTTACATATAATTAAGTGTTCTGGAAATAATACTGATAGCACTTATATCACAGAGTTGCTATAAAGATTGAATGAGAAAATGTTATGAAGGACATACTTTGACAACTTTAAAATTGCTATATTTCAGTTATTATTGTTATAAACATTTCCTTGATTGATTATTTCCTTCAATATTTCTTCCCAGTTATCTTGATCTTGAAGGTGTCCTTCACTACACCTCACAAATGCCTTTCCTCTGAGAGTACTTTACATCCTGTATGTTCATATTTGCTTATATGTAGTCTTCCTCTATTAGTGTGTGAGCTCCTTGAGGACAGGGACCATATTTTCACTGTTTTTGTATTCCCAGCACTTAGCACAGTGCCTGACTTATAGTAAGCGTTTAATAAAAGTTTGATATTAACTGATTCTGCTTTACCTTTTATATTTTCATGCTCCTTCCCCCTGCCCATATACCTTATAGAGAAATGATGGACAACTGCAAAGAGAATAGAGGGGAAAAAAACAACCTATTCGAAAATCAAGCTCATATAAATTGGGATTGTGTCTATGTAAAGAAGCAAAATTAGAACCCAGTTCATACCAGGGCCATTCAAAGTTATCTTAACACTAAGAAAGCAGAGTTATGTGTGCTTTCCTTTCCATATGTGGATGATGAATACAGCTGCTTAAGAGCTAGACTAACCATAAAGTAAGTGTCCCAGTCAGGTTCAACTATATAGGCCGATTAATTTGTTCATATTGTGAGAAAACATTAGAAATTGGGACATACGATTCTTAAATCAACAAACAAACTCTGTCACCGAGGAAGACACATGGCAAGAAAGAAATGTCTTGTGTCATATTCTTTAAGGGTATGGCCTGCTGTAAATGGAGAAGAGACATTTTGAAATAAAACCATCATTGTCCCAGGTTGAAGTAATGGGAAACTTCTGAGAAAGAGCATCACAATTGAAGTGGATTTTTCACCCATCAGCATTATTTTCAAAACATGTAGAAGGGTAGTGGTTATGGCATCTCATAGTTGTGAATCCACTATTCTCCAGGCTGGCTATTTTATAGCTTGGATAGGTTTAGATGATGGCAGAAGCATCAAAATCAAGACCATCCCTACCCTCCTTTAAAACACACATACTATTTTTTCACTGGCTGTGGACTAAATTGCTGACTGACATGCTAAACCTATTAAATATGTATTTTGCAAATTTTGAAATGAGGAAAAATGCTATGTAAAAATTTTTACAGATGCTGAATGATTGTAAATGTGGTTAAATATGTGGGACTGTCTCCAACTTTGTTCTTTGGTGGATTGCTATTAGCTTACATTTGAAATCTCTGTTGGCCCTGCATTTCACATTGTTCTTCCAAATGTAATCATTTCTCTCTTTTATCTGATCTCCTACAGTCTCTCTGTTTTCATCAATATCTGACAGCAATTCCCAAAGATCCAATATAGTCCACTCTAATATCCTTATGTGTACTCTCTTCTCCTTTTGAAATCTGATACCTAAGCAGTGAAATAATTTATTGTGCTTTATTTAGACTTATATTTTTTGCATGTGTTTTGATACTGTCCCTTTGAAACAAGGGTGATTTGGAAATTTAAACCAACTGTTCAACAAAAGTAGTTATGAAAGTATGATTAAGAATTTCTCTCTTATTTTCTTCATTGCAGACATGTCTTTTTTTTGTCCTCTGTTTTTTAAGTATACATGTGTGTATGTGTGTGTGTGCCATGTCAAATTTACAAAATTCTTGAGCCTTGAAATTGGTAGGAAAATGCAAATGAATTGTCCGAGTTAACTGATCAGAAGGGACTAAAAAATAACTCTAGCTACACTAAATAGTAAGTAAACCAGAAATTTAGTGGTGGTGATATTTGTCACCAAGAACCCTGGGGGAGCTCATTGTTTAAACTTAGATAAATGGAATTCACTGAACTTGACCTTTCATTGGAACTAGACTAATAAAGGCATGACAGCTACTTGGTTCCAGACTACATATACTGTATTTCTGTTCAGCTTAGGTCCTTTGGAGAAATGCATTTCACAAACACTATCTGGGAAGGTTTTATAAGTACATTATAGTCTAATATGTGCATTGTTAAATTGAAGGGAAAACTTGCTCCAGCGATGTAGTTGGCAGGAGGTTATAAATCTTAATGGATAGGAAAATGTGCTTCTCAATGTGAGAGACATAAAGGGTAAGTCAGAGAAAGACACTGGATAGACATAAATGAAGAGGAAGGGAAGGAAGGAATGAAGGAAGGAAGGAAGGAAGGAAGGAAGGAAGGAAGGAAGGAAGGAAGGAAAGGAAGGAGGAGGAATGAAACAAAGAGAAGGGAGGAGGGAGAAAAGGTAAGAAAGAAGAAGGAGCAAAGGAGGGAAGGAGAGAAGGAAGGAGGGAGGAAAGGAAGGAAGGAATGAGGAAAGGAAGGAAAAAGAAAGAAAAGGAAGGAAGAAAAAAAGAAGGAAGGGAGGGAGGAAAGGATGAAGGAATGGAAGGAGGAAGAAAAGAAGGAAAAAAGTAGGAAAGAAAGAAGGAAGGAAAAAGGAAGGAAGGGAAAAAAGTAGGGAAGAGAGACAATCACAGAGGAAGACATAGAAAACAAAAAAAAATTGCTAATGCTAATCAGCTTTGCTTAAGGACTTCTTAAAAAGCATGGATCTCAGATAGCTGTCCAACTGTGTTCATCCTTTTCCAACATTCACAACCAGACTTCTCTCATATTACTATGCTCCATTTTGTGCTTCCCCTCCACCAGTGAAAACTGCCCTTTGGTGGTGCCAAAATTTGGAAGCAAGAATGAAAACTGTTTTGCTTTATTGCTAACCTGTGAAAATGTGATTTTTTGCCAATGCTGTGGTGGTTAAGAGTCTTTTTTTTCACATGACTCTCCTCCTGGCTGGATGGCTCTTGACGTACAAATAAAATTCCATCCTAAATAAGTAAACTATGCTTCTTGGTGGAAGCCAGAAAAAACTTCACTTCATCTATTCACACAGGATGTACTTTCCACTGCCCACCATTGCAGAGGTCCTCCACTTATCAAGATAAAAAGGTTCACTGGGTAAATAGAGACCCTATTCCCCTTTACTAGGATTAAGAAGTGTGAGCTAAGCAGCCTCCTCAGACAACATCAATCCCTAGAACATTAGTTCATCCCCTCGTCATCTGGGGGGATTTTCACTCTGCAGGCCAAGTTCTTGGAGACTATGTTTGAACAACATAATATCTGCAGCCATATGATTTTAATAATAATAAAAATAACAACAAAACAATCCCTCATTCTTAAAGCTCTTCATGGTTAAAAAAGAAACCTGTTTGCATATATCATTTGATTTGATCCTCAGAACTCCTCAACCGCCAAACCCCCCTTCCCTGGGTGATGGGCAAGGTTTGGGTTAAATCATATTTTTCTATGAGAGTCTACATGTTGCACAAGGTATAAGCCAGTGTGGAAACAAATAGGTGCCCTTATCCTGTGAACACCAAATAGATTACTAACAGGCTCATGGAGATTCTCTCTTTCTTCAACTTAAAACACAAAATGAAGTTACTTATCACTCATATTAAAAAGAGAGAGCCCAAATATAGGAGTGTGTCCATATCTATATGCATGAGGCTAAGTGCATGTAGGTAAGCATCCAAAGAATTTTATCAATAGAAAAATCCAGGTGAGACCTTCAATATGATGCCCAGAGCTTCATTTTTCCTCCAACTGTATATCAAAAATCAGGGTGTTGAGTTATTTAAATAAACAAAACAAATGCCCATATTTTCCTGCTTGTGTAAGTGTCTGACTGAGTACTATCTAGGTAAGAAAGGGTAGCATTGTGAAGCTATAGATGGCAAGCTGACCTTGGAGTCAGGAAGACCTGGGTTCAAGTTTCAACTCTGACACATAATGGTTGTGTGACTGTGGACAAGTCACTTACCCTCTCAATGCTCTTGGTAACTCTCTAAGACTATAAATTGCATTGGTAGGGTGAGTACCTTCATTTAATAATGCCCTCAGTGAAATTAGAAGTCCAGTCCCTTATCCTACACTAGGAAGGCAGAATTTCAAAATTCTGGATCACAAAGTGAAATTAGCAAATGAATCACTCTAAACTTCCATGTACTATGGGAAGGGAATAAACATTTATTAAGCACCTACTGTTTGCTAGTCTGTGATAAGTGCTTTACAAATATCTCATTTGATCCTCACAACAACTTTATGAAGGTAGTTGATATTATCATCCCCATGATACAATTGAGAAAACTGAGGCAGATGATGAGAAAGTGACTTGCTCTGAGTCCTGCAGCTCATAAATTGTCTAAGGCTGGATTTGAATTCAGGTCTTCCTAATTCTACGTCCAGTACTTTATCCACTTTGGCACCTAGCTGCTACTTCTAGAAAGGCCTTCACTTTATACCATGAAGGTCTCCATTCTTCTACCAGACTACCCAATAAGTATCAGTAAAACTTGGTTGTTAAGGAAAACTACAGACTCCCAGATTTTCTTTCCTTCTCACCCCATCTCAGAAAAGCAATTGATCAATAATATTTATTGGATATTTACTATAGATCAAGTACTGTACTAGGAATACAGGGGAAAGAAGATATATGCTCCTTTAATTCCTTTTATCCAATAATAATAGAAGGAAAGAATTTTCAAAATGGAAGCTTCCAGTTCTGGCAATTGTCTCATGTTGACCTTTGCCATCTGCAAAACTGAGGTGGAAAGAAATTCTCTTTGTGGCTTCTCACTCATTCAGCAGCAGAGAAATGATACAAGTTTTTGCCTTTATTTTAACCAATCCATGTCCTCTTAGAATGAGTGGGATGTGTGGGAACTGGAAGACAGCCACTGTCTCCTAAAAAAGTGAACCCCACAAATAGGAGATGCTTTCAAAAGTTTATGATTGGGGTACAGAGATGATTTGGCCCATGTCTGGCCTAGAATGCCTGCTCAAACTCACACACTACTGCTTACATGCAATGGAAAGTCTGAACTGAATCACACATTTACTGCAGAGCCTGGACAAGGTCTGGAAAAAATACAGGATCTCTCTCTCTCTCTCTCTCTCTCTCTCTCTCTCTCTCTCTCTCTCT
>NW_020954576.1:32798785-32897228 GCF_900497805.2 Vombatus ursinus
TCTCTCTCTCTCTCTCTCTCTCTCTCTCTCTCTCTCTCTCTCTCTCTTCTCTCTCTCTCTCTCTCCCCTCCCCCCACCCCCTCTGAAAACTTTAGATATTGGTGAATCATGGTTCAAATATTCTTTGCTCCATTCATTTCAGAGAAAATATTGCTAATAGAGAGATTACTCAGGTTAAGGTCTCATAAGTGCAGTCAATGAATTTTATTTTATTTTTTACTAAATAGTGTATAGAAAATAGCACCTGGTTTTTGTTTTTTACCTAAAACAAAGACTTTAAGACTGTTTTTAGATAATGGCTTGACTTGAATTGATTTATTGTGTTGTTAATGAAAACACATTTCATTTCTAGCCACAGGATCTTAGAAGTTCATTCTTGCCTCTACTCTGCCTGCATATATCTTGCTGCACAATTTCCTCTCTTTTAGTTTACATCCTAAGGGATCTTTGCATGCTCTACAGGTCTTGTTTGCACACAAATCACCTCCTTGGGTTAAGTTCAGTTAAGCCTCATGAATCTGGAATCCCCCTACTAAAAATGTTGATACACTAATATAATAATATGAACACTGTTCCCACTGTCTGCTATTAGTAGTAATGTGGTAGAGTGGGAAAAAAAAAGAATTTGGATTCCAAGGACCTGAATTTTAAATCCCTGCTCTCTTCTACTTGCTAGCTGTGTTATCTTGTGAAAATCATTTAATTTCTGTTGGCTCATCCATAAAACAAGGGGGACTAGATGTTACCTAAAGTCACTTTCAGCTCAAAATCTTCACGATTTTATCAAAAGATATGACACACTACATTCTACCACACCTATTTGTATTGCACAATGGAGATTTCTCTGCATCATTGAATTTGAGAGCTGAGCTCAGTATAAGGGTGGTCCACTTAAGACTCCATGAAGATAGGGACATTTACTGACGCTTTTATTAAAAGGCAATCTTGGCAATGACCATATTTTAGGATTATAAGATTGTATATAGGGAGCTAGAAGGGACCTGACAGGTTACCTAGTTCAAGGTTTTTATTTTATAAATGAGGAAACTGAGGCCCAGAGAAATGAAGCGACTTTCCCAAGGATCCACTACAGGTTGTAGTTGCAGTATTTAAACTTTGATCCCCAGACTTCAAAACCAGTACTATTTTGGCTATAACATGTTGTAAGGCTGCCCAGATGAATTATAGAGGCTAGATGAGAAAGGTTTTATGATGCAAATGAATGGCAGAAACAAGAACATAGGAAAAAGGAAATTCAGTACTCAGGAACTGGCAGCAAGTGAAAAATACATTATGGCAATAATGATCATCTTAATAGCATTTGATAATTAACTTTGGAAAGACAAGCTAGTTTACCACAAAGAAATTGTAAATGATGTAAATGAAAAATTTAATATAGGTAAGTTAAATGCACACATAATGAGCATGTCATAATGAGTGAATATCATAGAAGAAGATCTTTAGAAGACCAACTGTGATCAACTTATGGTCATTAATATGTTGTAACATGTATCAGAAATTGGAAAATTGTAGCCCACAGGTTAAATCTAGCCTCCTACTTGCTTTTTTTTTTAACAGCCCTGGATTCAGCCCACAAGTTATAGTTTGCCCACCCCATATCTGTATCATTCTGAAAAGAGTACCCATGTCAGTGAGCTTACAGATCTGTATTTGAGTACAAAATATTTTCCTATAGATGTGAACTTTTAGAAGGTTTATTGTGTTTATCCAAATAAATTGTTATTGGATTTAGGGGGGATTTAATTTTACATTACCTAGAGTTCTCCTTGTATTCCTCTCCCTTCCGTAGGTAGGAAGGCATCTCTTATAACTAAGATTATTTTTTGTGTTGTTTTTTCTTTTTTTTGTGAGGCAATTGGGGTTAAGTGACTTGCCCGGGGTCACGCAGCTAGTAAGTGTCAAGAGTTTGGTCTGAGGCCGGATTTGAACTCAGGTCCTCCTGACTTCAGGGCCGGTGCTCTATCCACTGTGCCACCTAGCTGCCCCAAAGATTAATGTTAAAGAAAAAAGAGCAACAAGAGAAAAAAAAAAAAGCAAACCTGAACAATACATTAAAATACCATTCCACACCTGTGGACTTCCTATCTCTACAAAGGAGTGGGAGAAAGTACATTTGCATTTGTTCTTGTAATTTTGCAACATTAATTTTCAACTATATTGCAGATGTTGTTTTCATTTATATTGTTGTAGCCATTGTGTATATTGTTTTCTGATTTGTAGTGTTTGCCTTTTTGCAGGGCTTAAATATTCACACTGAAAATTTAACAATCAACTCACTAAAGCTCATCATAGCTGACTCCAGTACACCTCTAATTGCAATGTCAAAAGAAAAACAAACAAAATCACCTAATGATCAACCTCCTGGAGAAGAGCCTCTGTACTCTTACTGAGAGTAGGCCTCAAAAAAATAGACATTATGCGCTGACAGGAAACTTTTGCGAAGCTTTTTCAGGACAGTAGAAACTGCAATGCTAATGCAAAGTCTATATCAGCCTTCAAGAACTAAGGGACGCTCAGCAATAGCACTTCTAGGTCTGTGTCCCAAAGAGATCATACAAATGGGAAAAGGACCCACATGTACAAAAATATTTATAGCAGCTCTTTTTGTGATGACAAAGAATTGGAAACTGAGGGGATGCCCATCAATTGGGAAATGGCTGAACAAGTTGTGGTATATGAATGTAATGGAATACTATTGTGCTATAAGAAATGATGAACAGGCTGCCTTCAGAAAAACCTGGAAAGACTTGTATGGTCTGATGCTGAGTGAAGTGAGCAGAACCAGGAGAACGTTGTATGCAGTAAGAGTCACATTATGTGATAACTAACTTTGATAGACTTCTCTCTTCTTAGTAATACAAGGATCTAAGACAACTTCAAAAGGCTCATGATGGAAAATACTGTCCACATCCAGAAAAAGAACTATGGAGTCTAATTGCAGATCAAAGCATGTTATTTGCTCTCTCTCTCTTTCTCTCTCTCTCATTTTTTAGTTTCTTCTTTCTCGTGGTTTCTCCCATTGGTTCTAATTCTTCTTTACAACAGGACTGATGTGAAAACAGGTTTAATATGAACGTATATATTGAGTCTATATCAATTTACATGCCATCTTGGGGTAGGGGAGGGGAGAGATGGGGAGAAAATTTGCAACTCAAAATCTTATGTAAGTGAATGTTGAAAACTAAAAATAAATAAATAAATTTATTAAAAAAAGCAATAAAAGGTACAACTAGCAATCAAAACATTTATTCTAAATATAAAAAAAGAACTAAAGGATGCTTCCATGCCCAAATGAAGCATCAGATCAGGAGTTTATGAAGATTACTATTTTTAAACTTTTATTTAATTATTATATGGCAGGAAAATGCCACAAAATGTAATATCTCTGGTTATGCAATAAAAATAAAATGGAATATATAATTTCATGTTTAGAAATGCATAACTGTGAAGGATCAGGACACCATCTTACACCATATATCATGATAATCTCAAAATACATATGAGATCCAAATATTAAAGGCTATACCATAAAAAAATTTAGAGGAAAATCAGTTAAGTTACATTTTACAGCTAAGGCCTGGAATATAGTTATTAACCAAACAAGAGGTATAGGCTAATAGAGATAATTTTGATTACATGAAATTGAAAAACTTTTATATAAAACTAGCATAAGAAAGGATGCTTATCAATTGGGAAAATATTTGCATTTGATGTCTCTGAAAAAGGTTTGATATCTAAGATATGTAGAGAATGTCATTATATAAAGGTAAGTCATTTTCTAATGATTAAGAGGCCAAAGCATATGAACAACAGTTCTCAAAAGACTTGCACATTATTCATAACCAGGTGAAATATTGTTCTAAATCACTAATAATAAGAGAAATGCAAATCAAAATAACCCTGATGTTTTACCTCACATTTAGTACATGGGCAGAGAATTATAAAAGAAGAAAACAGTCATACTTGGAGGGGTTGTAGAAAGACAGGTACACTAATGTACTGTTGATGGAGCTGTGGATTATGAAAAATTATGGAAAATAATATGAAATCATGCTGAGAAAGGTATTGGAGTGTCCGTACCCTTTGACCCAGAAATCCTATTGTTGGGCACATACCTCTATCCCCAAGGATATCGACAATAAAGAGAAAGATCCTCTATATACTATATATATAATAGTGCATATAACCAATTATAAGAAAATAGAAACAAAACAAAAGCAAAACAAAAACAAAAAAATTGAAACAAAATATATTGGTTGGGGACATGAATTTGTACAAGCTGTGGTATATGAATACAATGGAATGATATTATGCTGAAACAAATGATGACTATGAAGAATCCAGAAAAGCATAGAAAGAATGGTATGAACTGATGAAAGTAGAATAAGCAAAATCAGGAAATAATACACATGGTGACAAAAATAAAAGTATAAAGAAAAACAGCAATTAAAAAAAACCCTGAATGCTATGAAATTATAATGCTCAAGTTTGGCCCTGAAAAGGAAGTATGAGAATGCATATTTCTCCTTATTTTGAAGAAATGGGGGACTATGGATTTAGAACACTACTTAGAATGCTAGGTTTGGTTGTTGTGTTGGTCAGTTTTGCTAAACTGCTTCACCCCCCCTCTGTTTTTATTGTTTATTACAAGAGATAACTCTGGGAAGGGAAGAAGAGAGAGATGTCTGCAAATGAAGTAGATACAAAGGCTATCAATAAAATAGGAGGAAATGGGGATAACTATAGCCTTGATATTTGGTAACAAATCAACCACCACCAATGTTCTTTAACTTCCAATAAAAGCAGCCTATAAAAGAGAATTCATTTTTAAAAAAAAAAAATTCATTACAGACAGCTTTTCAGAATCTTATCATTGAAGTATATGCTGGTGGTCATTCACAAGCTAAAAGACAGAGAGAGAGAGATAGAGAGAGAGAGACACAGACAGAGACAGAGAGACAGACACACAGAGAGAGAAAGACAGAGAGGGACTGAGATAGAGACAGAGAGACAGAGAGACAAAGAGACAGAGAGACTGAGCATTCACTATGTGGCAGGCATTGTGTTAAGCCCTGGGGATACAAACACAAATCCTTGCCCTCAATAAGTTTAAATTCTCCTGGAGGAAGATAACATATAAAGGATAAGTGGTAAGTCACTTAGAAAGACAGAATTACAGGATATGGATTTTTATCAACTTACTTGTTCAACCAGGGGCCATTCTGTCTTTTAGCACTTCACTTATTGGTTTCTCTGGGGGATGCTACCTGGCATTGATTTCTTATGGCATATTGAACAGACCCATGATTTTCTTGCTTCTATGTACATAGGGATGTACATTCTATGGATGAGGTCCATAACCTCAGAGAAGAAAGGAAAAGATAATTCCTGAGGTGCTAGATCATGAAACAGAGTTCCTAGATCTGACACTCCAGCACCTCCCCCTCCCCCAGAACTCTTCCTTCCTGGCTATAAAAGAATGGAAAACAAAACAAAAGAAACA
Organism: Vombatus ursinus; assembly: GCF_900497805.2. NCBI lineage: Eukaryota > Metazoa > Chordata > Mammalia > Diprotodontia > Vombatidae > Vombatus > Vombatus ursinus. Next base: position 32,804,310 of record NW_020954576.1, read on the forward strand.
AACAAACAAAAAAACCACAACTTCCTTCAAGAGAAGGGACTTAAGCTAGGTGTTCTTTTGTTGATCTTAGAGACCCCTGGTTACTAAGGATCTCTATGCCTGTGTCTATAGGACAGGCTACATCACCTCCTTTTCCTTTGAAAAACTGCTAAATATAAAGGTCACATCACAGGCCATGCTCTAAAGCCAATTGTCCTCTGCAGAAGTCTAGCCCTGAAAGGTGCTTTGGAATGTTAAGGGCAGCACAAGTTACCAGGATGCCGGTATATTTTCTGGTAAGGAAATAGAACTCAAGATTAAGTTGAGTGAGAGTTTTTAGGTTTCAATGAGGTTTCTAAAAGGAATTCGAACATTGCTGCTTTTCCTCTTGTGGGATCAGGCAGGCACTGCTTCATCTTGATAGTTAATAAGTATGTTGGATTTGACCCATCTCTATAACTACTGGCAACATTGAGATCTGGAAGAGTCTCATGATAAGATTGAGATATCAAGGAAGAGATTTGGAATGTTTGCCTCCTTTGTGGCAGAGGGACTGTGCCAGCCCTTCAGGAAGAGGAAATGCCTCCTCTGGTCACTCTGTCAACTCCTGGCCCAGTCTGGAGATACTCAAGGATGAAAATAAACAGACATTGTTAATGGGGTTTTATTTAGAAGTCACTTTCTTGAGTGTTCCATCTTGTCACATTTTTAGTTTCAAGTACTACAGGAAAGGTTTTCTTCTATCCCCACAAACTTCTCCCTGCACCCACACCTCCCCCCTAAAAAGGAATGCTATTTGTTCAACCATTTAAAGTAGGAGGAACTGGGAATAACTATAGCCTTGATATTTAGTAACAAGTCAATCACCAACAATGTTCTTTCACGTCCAGTAAAAGCAGCCTGTTTAAGATAAACAAAATCAATGGATTATATTAATGACTGCCTCATAAGAAATGATTACTAGAACTATTAGTTCAGTAAAAAGATTGTGATAAAATGATAAGACTGGTGGATTTGAAGTCAGAGAACTTGGGCTTGAAACCCAATCCTGCTCCTTACTATCTGTGGGCAAGACATTTCATTTCACTGGGCCTCAGTTTTCCCACTTTTAAAATTAGGGGATTTGACTAGACAATTTCTAAAGCCCCTTTCAACATGAAATCCTGTTATTGTATGCTCCTTGAGGTTAGGTATTGTGCCTAATTTTTCTTTGTATTCTCCACAATGCCTGGTACTGAATCGGTATCTACTGAATGAATTATCAGTACTGGTTTACACTTATATTTGAATTTATTCAGCTTGTAGTTCAAATATCATAGTTGTATGCTTTGTGAAGAAGACCTGAGTAGATTGATTTGGGAAGCTTGGGTTCTTCAATTCCTTTTATTCTGATGTTTGTACTACCCTGACCTAAGTTACTTTAGGTCTTAACTTCAAGGGAGAAGCTAGTCCTGAGGTTATTCCTGGCATAGGGATAACTTTGAAAAAGACAACCTTGGGAATCTGGATAGATAAGGTATGAATTATTCATGAAATGCGAGCAGTAACATAGCACAAATAAGTATAGAGAAAGGAACAAAACTGGGTGAATTAATTTATCACATGTAGTGATCCCTGGACAGGATAAAGTAAAATACATGTGTGTGTATATGTGTGCATATAAATTAGATACATATTCATATATATATATATATGTAACTATATCTCAATTTGTACATGAGACATATCACTTAATTCGATCACAAAGTTAGGAATTTAAGGCTATACCTCCTTTTCTTAAAATGTTGTTTATTAGCTCTTGGGAATATTCAGACCTGTGCTGATCATTTATTTATTTTGTTTGAACCTCTGATCCCACTGGCACAGGGAACTATCAATGAGGATGCTCCCTTTATCAATGCAGGTTATCACTTATTCTACAGTTTATAATCATAGAGCATTGCCTGGCACACTGAAAGGTTAAAGGAGTTAGCAGTATCACAAAACCAATATGTGTCAGAGGGAATAACTGGGATTTTCTGACTGTGATATAGGTTCTTCATACATTAATATAGCTGGATAAGTTTATAAAAAGATGTTGGGGTCCTTAAGGACAAATTTGTTTTGGAAGAGAGTGAGCAGATGGGGGAAGTTGGGTTAGGTTTTTTTTTTGTTGTTGTTGTTAATTTAATCTGATTTTATAGGTAAAGAGATGGGAGCTTCCTGGGAAGGTCAGGCTATGGTGGGATAACTCTGTAAGGAACTCTGAGCAGCTGAGGAATTTTATGATCCCCTAGACAACCTGGAGTGGTGGGGGTGGGGTGGGGATGAGGAGGAGATGTGGAAAAAGAGATCAAAACAGAAAGGCTCCTCTCCAAAAGGGCAATGGAGAGGTATCAGAGGTCACCTTTGCCTACTCTTCACAATCTTGCCCAGACCCAGTCATATTGGGTATTTTAAAGCTCAGCCTGTAAAATCTCTGACTCATTACATCTCACTGTGGTAGTCCTTGATGCCTTGATGGATTGAAGGGATGAAGAGAGGATTAAAAAAATATATATTCCAATTCAATTTAGTTGACATTCTTTGAACTCTGTCAAAGGGTATGGCAATATACTGTACTGAATACTAAGCCATATAATAAGATTGAGATAGAGACTGCTTACAGCAGAGCTAGGTTTACCCCCTCTGGTTTGGGAAATATTTTCTTATACACACACACACACACACACACACACACACACACACAAGTCCAATTTCTTCCTTATTCTGTGTAACTACATGGAAACACTAATCATAGGAAACCCATCCCCCTAGTTTTAGAGAGTGAAACACCCCCCCCCAAATTTTACTTGTGACTTGGTCACACCTTCCCTGACCAAATAGTTCAGTCTTTATCAGTTTTATTGGCCAGTGATGTGCTGAGGAAGCAAAATCACATCCCATAGCTCCTGCCTGCCTCCCTTCACATCATTCCTCTCATTGGACATAGGAAACAATGACCTGGCTGTGTTGGTGACATTCTAAATGCCCACTCACCAACTGGCAAAGTGCCAGGGCTCACTAGGATAGCCAGGAAGGGCTGGGAGCTGTCCTCAAAGAAGGTGGTCCTGGCCATCTGCAAAACTAAACAAAGGAAAAGGAGGGAAGGGTGGAGGTTGCTCTTTGGGCTGCTGACTTCCAATATTTCTATTTTGGATACTTTGCTGCTGACTTCCAATATTTCTATTTTAAATCCCTTGCAAAGAGTAGCTAGGCAGTAGAGACAATGAAAAGTTATGATGGTTGAAAATTCCACACCATTGGGAGTGCCCAAATAAATTAGAATTTTTTTTCTCCATTATCCTTTGTGCACTCAAGTGAGTGTTGTTAATAGAACTAGACCCATGGTGAGAGGAAAACAGAAATCCTTTTTTGTTTTTCACTTGTTTTCAACTGTTATTTATTATGAGAATTTCTTTAATGTATTTTATCAATTAACAAGCATTTATTAGGTAGTAATAAATAGTAAATAATTGTATAAATTTCTATAAATCTTTGAAATCAATTATCACTCTATTTACATTTCTTTTCCCCTCACACTATCACCACTGACCATTCCCAAAAACACGTTTAGACCTGTCTGCCACTTATGAAAAGTCCATAGCTTAAAAAATGGAAAACAAATCATTTCAGCCTCTGATAAGATGAATTTACACACTGCCTCTTTCTACTGAAGGATCCACGGTTAATAAATGTCATCATAATTTTTTATTACCATCTCCATTTTCACAACATTCTTTTTCCTTCCCTATTAGGAACTAGTTGTAATAGGGGAGGGGAGAAATCGATGGTCCTAAATAAAAGCAGATTTTAAAAAAATCATCCCTGGGGCAGCTAGGTGGCACAGTGGATAGAGCAGTGGCCTTGAAGTCAGGAGGACCTGAGTTCAAATCCGGCCTGAGACCAAACACTTGACACTTACTAGCTATGTGACTGTGGGCAAGTCATTTAACCCCAATTGCCTTAAAAAAAATCCCATATGTGCCATACTGTGCTAAGTACTGAGATACAAAGGAAAAACAAAACTCTTTGCCCTCAGGAAGCTTACTTTCTAATGAAAAAGATAATATGTACATAAATAGGTATATACAATATACATACAGAGAATAGGGGAAAAGTATCCTTAGAGGGGAAAGGCATGAGCAGCTGGAGGATTGGGGGTGGGAGAGGACACACCAGAAAATATTTCTGACAGAAGGTAGCATTATAGTCAGGGAATTTTAAGAGGTGAAGAAAAAGAGGGAGCATATTCCAGGCTTGGAGGGACAGCCAGTACAAACGTAGAGTGAACATACCTGCATCTTCACAGAATCATAGAGGGATCTCAGAGGCTACATAATCCAACCCCCACCTAATAGGAACTCCTATTGGAACAACCCTCATTCTGACAAATGGTCATTCAGTCTTTTGTTTGAAGACTTCCAATGACTGGAGAAATCACTACCCATCCATCACCACTCCTCCACAACCAGTACATTCTACATCTCTGATTGTTCTGGAAGTTTTTCCAAATGTCAAACCAATCTCCTGCCTAGTGCTCCTAGTTATGCCCTAGGGCCATAGTAAAACAAGTCTAATCCCTTTTTAACGGGATGAAAAACCTTCAAATACTTTAAGGCAAGTGCCACGCTCTCCTAAGTCATCTCTTCTCCAGGGTAAACAATATTAAGTTCTCTAGCAGATTTTTTTTTTAATTCTTACCAGCCTATCAAAAACCTGGAGCCTTCCTTTTTCCTAGAAACAATATCTCTCGAGACAGACTAAGATCAAATCATGTTTCTTGGCTAGTATATTTCATTTCTTGATTAATGCCATGCTGATGGCCCACTAAAATTCCCATATTTTGTTCAGTCAAATTGCTGCTTAGTCTTGCCTTGCTCATCGTGCATTTATGAAGATGCCTTTTTAATTTAAAGTGTAAGATTTTACATATATCCCTATTAAATGTCACATTATTTATTTTGGTACATTGAGATAGTTTTTTACTCCTAACACAATCATCATCCTCATAGTTCTTATTTATACAGTACTTACAGGTCTGGAGAGCACATTACATACATTATCTTAGTCAATCCTCATCACTACCCTGTGAGGTAGGCGCTATTATTTTCCCCATTTTGCAGATATTGAAACTGAGGCACAGTGAGGTTAAATGACTTGCAGGTCACAAAGTTATAATGTGTTTGAGGTATGACTTAAATTCATATCTTCCTGACTCCAAGTCAAGAGGTCTATCACTTTATACACTACCCCTTCCAGGTTTGTGTCAGCTACAAATCTGATAAGCATGTCAGTTCAGTTATGCCTTTATCCAAGTCATAATGAAATAATTTTCTTTCTTCCTCAAACCTTTCTCTCTTTCTAACTTTACTTAACTTCATTACTACTGTCAAGGGCATCAGCATACTACCAGTCACCCAGACACACAACTGATGTGTCAGAACTCAACTCTTCACCATCTCTCACTTCTTCATATCCAATCTGGTTCCAAGTCTTGTCAATTTTTATCTTCTAAGTATCTCTCATGTATGTCCCACACTTTCCTCTGACACTGCCACCATCCCTCACATCTGGACTATTGAAATCAACCGCTGATTGATTTTCCTGCCTCGAGTCTCTCCCCACTCCAGTCCATCCTCTAAAGCTATCAAAGTAACATCTAAAGAACAGGTCTAACTATGACATTCTCCTCTCTTTCTCATTCAATAAACTTCAGTGGCTCCCTATTACCAACAGGATCAAATATAAAATCTTCTGTATGCCCTTCAAATCCCTTTACAACTTGGTCCTCTCTAGTCATCTTATGCTTCACTCCCTTTTACATCCTCTGAGATTCAGTAATACTTATTATTCTTCATATGAGTTACTCCATCTTCAGACTCAGTGCATTTTCACTGACTGTCCCCTATGCCTGGAGCTCTTGACCTCCTTGTAGGTTCCTTCTGCCTTCCTGCAAATCTCGTTTAAAATTCCACCTTCTTCAGAATTTCTTTCCTGATTCCACTTAATGCTAGTGCCTTCCCTTTGAGATTATCTCCAATTTATCCTGTATATATTTTGTCTGCATATAATATTTCTATTTTGCCTCCCCCATTAGATTGGTAACTCCCTGAGGGCAGGTACTGCTTTTATCTTTCTTTGTATCCCCAGTGTTTCATACAGTGCCTGGCACAAAGTAAGTACTTTATAAATGCTTGTTAACTTGACTTATGATAGATAAACATCCTAAATTACCCAGGGCCAAGCACAGACTCTTGTAGGACTCCATTAGAGAGAGAGAGAGAGATTTTCCATGTCAACTTCAAAATTTGAATGGCTACTTTCAGACTATTTATTTGACCAGTTACAAATTAATCTAACAATGTTATTCTCTAGTTAACATCTCTCAGGATAAAATATGATTGCTTGTACTTCATTTTGAAGAGAACAATGACATCAAAAAGATGATGCCATGACTTGCAATTGAATTGAATTTAAATGAGGGAGGGCTGCACAAAGTCACTAGCCTCACTTTCTCTTCTTTAACCATCTGGGTCCAGTGGCAAGATATAGATACAGATCAAGATGACCGGAGTTGGCCCCCACAGAATAACAGAAAGATTTGATCAAACATTTTGCCCTATCTACCAACTTAGTAACCTTGTCAAAATAGAAAATGAGGTTGGTCTAGCCTGATAGACTCTTGGTGAAGCCATGTGATCATTAATTCCTTTTCCAAGTTTTTGTTCACTATCCATTAAATAATATGTTCTAGAATAATATCAGAAATAATGTTCAAAATAACTGGTGTGTAGTTTGCCAACTCTATTCAATTTCCTTTGGGAATAATCTTGGTCATTTTCCAACAGTATTCTACCTTCTCCATTCTCAAAGTTCTTTCCAAGACAACTGACAGAGGTTCAGAAATTGCAGCTGCCTCTTCTTTCAGTATTGTGGGGGTGTAGTTTATTTGGGCCTGCCAGCTTGATCTCATCAAGGGCAACTACTTATTCTCTTATCTTGGATTTCAATTCCCATCAAGCATTTTGGTTCTCTTCTTCTTAGTCCAAAGACCAGCATCCTTGACATAGTAAATAGAAACAAAATTAAAATAGCTTAGGTCTTTTTTTTTTCTACATCACTCTATTCCATGCCAAGTAGCAGCCCTATACCTTATTTCATCCCATTCAGAGCATTCCTCCTCAGCCTAAGTTCTTTCTGTACTTTTTCTCTCCTGACATTATTTTTATAGGAAATAAAATATTTTTATTTGTATATATTTATAGGTCTTGTATTTTTTATTCATCCTCTATTATGTGTTGTTTAGTCATTTCAGTCAGTTGTGTTTGACTCTTCCTGCCCCATTTGAGGTTTTCTTGGCAAAGATACTGGAGTAGTTTGCCATTTCCTTCTCCATCTCATTTTATAGGTGAGAAAACTAAGGCAAACAGGGTTAAGTGACTTACCCAAGGTCACATAGTTAATAAGTGTCTGAGTCAGTTTTGAACTCATGAAAATGAGTCTTCCTGACTCTAGAAAACTGGGAATTCTATCTGCCGCTCTACCTTGCTGCCCTATTACATGCTCATTCATTTTCTATATCCATTTTAAAAAATCTAAGTTGCAGTGCCTTCACATTTTGAATGCTAATTTATTATGCACATACATACATACGTACATATATATATACATACATATTTGTATATATGTATATATGGAGAGAGAGAAAGAGACAGACAGAGAGACAGAAAGAGTGACAGAGAGACGGAGGCAGGCAGATACAAAGAGAGATAGATGGAGACAGACAGACAGACAAACACACATAGAGACAGAGACAGAGAGGAATATAGATGTAAAATGAATAGAACAGAGTTCTAGGTGATTGTATTTCACATAGTTGGTCACTTCTTTTTCTTGGAGCTCTGCACTTTGGAAACTAGTAGCTCAGCAGACAGAGGACTGGGCTTCGAGTCAGAAAGACTTCAAATTGAATTCAAATCTAGCCTCAGACACTTACTAGTTATATGACCCTGGGCAAGTCAATTAGCCTCTGCCTGCCTCAGTTTCCTCGGTTGTAAATGTAAAATGGGGATAATAATAGACCTTACAGTTGTGCATATCAAATGAGATACAAGTTGTAAAGTACTTAGTATAGTGTCTAACATGTAGTAGGTTGCTCTCTTTGATACAGATTTTTATAAAGATTTATTCCCCTTTCCCCTTTCAGGACACTAAGTACTATCCTAGTTTTCTTTTTTCATCTTTGACTTGTTCCTTTTAGCTCCCATCCCCCAAAATAGGATTATCTCCTAGGGCTCTATTCTTGACCTTTCATTTTTATCTTTTTACACACTCTTCTGTACTCTCATAACTTCAGCTAAATCCAAAATCTATGTATCTAGCTCAAATCTCTTTTTTTCTTTTGAGCCACAAGTTCCACATGCTCAACCACCTGCTAGAATTTAAACTTTTTAAATATTCTATTACATGAAACTTAACATGTCTAAAACACCTTAGGACATAAGCTACATATCTTGTTTCTATTCTTCATGGTCTAGCAAGACCTAAATAAGTATGGACAAAGGGTCCTTTTATCCTTGGCCCAGCTGATGTTAAACCTGCATTCATCAATTATTAACATAATTTATCCATGAAGATTATTAATTTAATAAAGTTGCTCCCAGAAGATCTTATATTAAGGTTTGTAAATAGCAATGCTGGCAGGCACCACTCTCATAATTCTAAGCTGCCCAAACACTTTAACACATTAAATCTCATGCTGAAGGATCATGGCAGAAATTGTTGTAATCTTCTCTGCTGTATCTCATTCCTCACTTCTTTTATTTATCTTTTTTAATTGCACAATCTGTCCAGAAAAATCTGTATCAAAGAGAGCAACAATCATTCAATAAACACTTATTAAAAGCCAACTATTTCTCAGGTACTGAGAATGCGAATTAAACAAAAAACAAATTTAACAATTCTTGCCTTCAAAGAGTTTACACTCTGTCAGGGGAAATATGTTCATATAGATGTGTATGCATAGAAAGAACAGAGATGTTCACATCACCCAGCTTTCAAGGCACTAGTAGCCAAGGAAGGTCAACTTCTCATTCACTGTAGCTAGAATTACTAATATTGGGCTAGGATTGCCATCAGATGGCAGCTAGATGATGCAATAGATAGAGTACTGAGCCCGGAGTCAGGAAGACCTGAATTCAAATTTAGCCCTACACACTTACTGGCCATGTGATCCTAGGAAAGTCACTTAACCTTTGTTTGCTTTAGTTTCCTCAGTGTAAAATGGGGATAGTGATAGTGTTGACCTCACTGGGTTGTTGTGATTATCAAATGGAATGCTATCACTAAAGCTCTTAACACAGTGTCTATTAGGTGTTTAATAAAGGCGTGTTCCCTTGCCTCCCATAAGTATATCAATGGCAACTCTCGAACAATGATAGAACAAATAGGGGCAATTTAGTTTTCTTCTTTAGTTCTTGAGGTAAGAGAAGTAGCTTTATATCCTAGTTCCCCTTCAGTTCTAGAGTTTGCTTCTCCTCTTGGAGGATTGCTATCAACAGATATGATAGGTCAGCATACCAGAAGCAGCAGCCAGTAATCAGCAAAGAAAAATAACAGTGAAATAGTTTGATTTTGAAATTTAATTACCAGAAATTGAGTTACTATGGCACCAAGATCTTATGGAAAGAATGTTGGACTGGAAGTTAAGAGGTCTGGATTCTGGCCCTGGCTTTGCCAAGTGTGGTTTGCTTGCTTTAGAATCATTCTCAGGGCCTAACTTTGACAGAGAATGGAGTGAACAAGGTAGCACACAGGTGTGTTTGTAAAGGAGCTTTGGAACAGTTATAGAGCAATAGGGGAGAAGAGAGGGAGAGAAGAGAAAGAGAAAGAGAGAGAAAGATAGAGAGACAGAAAGACAGAGACAGAGACAGACAGAGACAGATAGAGAGACAGAGAGAACAGAATCTTCTGAATGCATGGAGAGTGGAATTACAGTATTATGGAGGGAATATGCAGGAAAAAGTGTGGACCCCTGAACTGTGTTTACAGTGGGTAAAAGGAACCTCATCCAAGGAATCTCAGAACTGTTTCTTTTGTTTTTACATCAAGATATATTCTACTCCCACTCCATACATGACAAATAAACACTCTTATGTAATAAAACATGTAAAACAAACCAAAGAAGCTCCTGCTTGCACAATTTGAGGATGGGGTTTGGTCCTGCTCATCCTCATATATGAGGTGGTATTCCTTTGATGGAATTTGGAAGATATGCCTTGTCAGTTCACCTTCTAGAAAGGAAAGAGTCCTTCTTTTGTCTATCCATTGACAATGACACCTTTTAAAGTGACAACAGGAATCAGTGGGCAGGAGACCCTTACTAAGACAGCAATCCTTGCTCTGGCACTACCTGTGTGGGCCCTGGCAGCTTCTCTGAAATAGTTTCTTCAAGCACAAAATGAGTAATATCTCTACCTCCTACCTCACAGCATTGCTATAAATAAAGTATTTTTCCAAGCCGTAAAGTTATAAATATGTTATTATCAATAATAATAATTAGTTGATGTTTTATATCTTATTAAATACTAGAGACAAGTGAACTACAACAGAGTTTTATTAATTTAGACATCATTGGTTTGAAAAATTTGATCATTTGAAATGTGGTTGCGTGATCTGGGTAAAGTAGTGTCTATAAATCAACCAATTTACAAGCATCAATTAGGTAACTACTTTTTGCTAGATACTGTGGTTAATAAGCATAGGAATAGGCTCGGTAAGATTATGCCCACAATACAGAAAACAAACATTTTGAAAACTATCCTTCTGTACGTGCTAATTTACTCAGTTAAGCAGGCTTTGTTCCACAGCTCATAGCAGCAGATAGAAAGCTGGGCCTGATGTCAGGAAGTTTTTGTTGTTTGGTCATTTCAGTCACGTCTGACTCTCTTTGTGACCCTATTTTGGGGTTTTCTTGGCAAAGATGCTGGAGTGCTTTGCCATTTTCTTCTATAGCTCATTTTACACATGAGGAACTGAGGCAGAGTTAAGTGACTTGTTCAGGGTCACACAGCTAGTAAATGTCTTAGACCAAATTTGAACTCATAAAGATGAGTCTTCCTGATTCCAAGTCCAGTGCTCTATCCCCTACACCACCTACCTGCTCTTGATGTCAGGAAGTCCTGAATTCAAATCCAGCCTCAGGCATTTACTAGCTGTGGGACCACGGGAAAGTGAGTTAACCTCTGCCTGCCTCAGTTTCCTCAATTGTAAAATAGGAATAATAATAATAGCACCCATCTCCCAGGATTAATGTAATGATTAAATGAGATAATATTTGAAAAGTTTACCACAGTACATTTAGTAGGTGCTTAATAAATAATTGTTCCATTCCCCCATTAGTAGTCAGTTTGTGACTGTAGCTACTCAAAAATAGTAAAAATCCATTAAATACTCAAACTCAGATTCTTAACCAATTCACTCTATTCTACTTCCTTCTTTCTTCCTTCTCCCCCTAGTTAATCCAAATCAGAGAGATTTTATTGTAGGTCAATGTCGGATTAGCTATAGCCTGCCTATGCTGTCAAAGGCTTCCTTTAACCAATATCTGTCCTCCTGGGCCAGTTTCCCGGTTGCCTAGCTTGGGATCCAGTCTTCCCTAATTTCACTTGCCCAGCCCCTATAATCTGCTCCAAGAGACTGTTTTTACTAATGGGGATTGCCCTTTTTAGACAGCACTGTTTGCCTCTAATGACACTGATAACAAAGAGCTGAGTACAGGATGATTTTTTTTTAATCTGCTGGAATTTCCTCTATTTCTAAATAACATTAGTTTTAAAATTTTTCTTCTCTGGTAATTGTCACTATTCAGCTTTCGAAAACACTTCAGCAGTTTATCTAAAACCCAGCTATTTCTTGGTCACTCATCAGCTTTGTGACATCGGCAGTTTTTAACTCAGTTCTCTATCACTATTTTCACATGTTCCTTCCACCCTGGACCTAGATCTGCAAGCAGTCCTAGGAAACTCCCTGATGCTTAATTAATTTTGTTTGCACAAAATTTCAGGGCTCCACCTTGAAATTATCCATGGAATGCTTTCCTTTTCCTCTTGGAGATAGGGACCACATTTCCTGAAGCTGCTAAGTTAATCATTTTATCAATTAGGCCAGAAACACTCCTGTGCTTTGAATAGATCACATCCTTTTACTGGGAACAGTTTCTCTCCTGCAATTAACCTTTCAGGAAATCGTTTTTCATTGCTATAGTTATTTATTATTTCCTATTAGTGACCAGCATGTCCTGTGATAAGTTGCATAATTAGAAGCTCAAGCGCAACCTTCATCAGAGATAAGGTCATGACTATGGGCTTTGGACTGGCCTACTCATTACAAAAATAATCTGAGAAATTTTCTTAGGGTACCACCTTAGGCCCTCAGGGAGGGAGTGCCCATCATCAACTAACCATTTCAAATGAGACTCTATTTATAAAATAAATAAGTAAATAAAAATTTAAAAAAGCATTTAGTACAGTAGCTGGCATATAGTAGGTGCTCCATAAATGCTTGTTCCCTTCCCTTCATTTTTTCATTTGTGCATAAGAAGAATGTTGGCATCAACTAAAAAACTACTTGAAATTATTATTAACTTCAGCAAAGTTGCAGGATATAAGATAAACCCACATAAATCACCAGCATTTCTTTATATAATCAATAAAGCCCAGAAGCAAGAGACAGAAAGAGAAATTCCATTTAAAACAACTGTAAAAAATATAAAATACTTAGGAGTCTACCTGCCAAGACAAACCCAGGAACTATATGAACACAATTACAAAACACTTTTCACATGAATAAAGTCAGATCTAAGCAAATGAAAAAATATCAATTGTCCATGGGTACACTGAGTCAATATAATAAAAATGACAATTCTGCTTAAAGTAATTTACCTATTCAGTGCCATACCAAACCATCAAAAATTATTTTATAGAGCTAGAAAAATTACAACAAAATTCATCTGGAAGAATAGAAGGTCAAGAATATCAAAGGAATTAATGAAAAAAATACAAAGTAAGATGGCCTAGATCTTAGGTAGACCAGATCTTAAATTATATTATAAAGCAGTAATCATCAAAAATATGTGGTACTGGGTAAGAAATAGAGTGGTGGATCCATGGAATAGGTTAGGCATGCAAGACACAGTAGTCAATGATCATAGTAACCTAGTGTTTGTTAAACCCAAAGAACCCAGCTTTGGGGATGAAAACTCTCTATTTGACAAAAAACTGCTGAGAAAACTAGAAAACAGTAGGACATCTGGTAGGTATAGACTAACATCTCATACCATGTATCAAGATAAGGTCAAAATGGATGCATGATTTAGACATAAAGGGTGACAGTATAAGCAAATTAGAAGAGTGAGCAATAGTTTACCTGTCAGATCTACGGGGAGGGGAAGAATTTATGACCAAACAAGAGATAGAGAGAATTACAAAAGGTAAAATAGATAATTTTGATTATATTAAATTAAAAGGCTTTTGTACAAACAAAACCAATGCAACCAAGATTAGAAGGAAAGCAGAAAGATGGGAAACAATCTTTACAGCAAGCATCTCTGATAAAGGCATTATTTCTCACATATATAGAGAACTGAGTCAAATTTATAAGAATGCAAGCCCTTCCCCAATTGATAAATGGTCAAAGGATATGAACAGGCAGTTTTCAGATGAAGAAATCAAAGCTATCTATAGGCATATGAAGAAGTGCTCTAAATCACTTTTGATTAGAGAAATGCAAATTAAAACAACTCTGAGATACTACCTCATACCTATCAGATTGGCTAATCTGACAAAAAAGGGAAAATGATAAATGTTGAATAGGATGTGGGAAAACTGAGACATTGATGTACTGTTGGTAGAGTTGTGAACATTCTGGAAAGCAATTTGGAACTATGCCTAAAGGGCTATGAAACTGTGTATACCTTTTGATCCAGCAATAACACTACTCAGTCTATATCCCAAAGAGATCATGAAAAAGGGAAAAGGACCTATACATGCAAAAATATTTATAGCAGCCCTTTTTGTGGTGGCAAAATATTGGAAATTGAGAGGATACCAATCAACTGAGGAATTGTTGAACAAGCCGTGGCATGAGAATGTAAGGGGATACTATTGTGCAATAAAAAATGATAAACAGGCAGATTTCAGAAAACCTAGAAAGACTTGTACAAACTGATGTAAAGTGAAATGAGCGGAACCAGGAAAACTTTGCACATGGTATCAGCAGCATTGTGTGATGATCAACTATGAATGACTCAGCTCTTCTCAGCAACACAATGATCCAAGACCTGTACAAAGGACTCATGAAGAAAAATGCTATCCACATCCAGATAAAGAAGTGATGGACTCTGAATGCAGATCGAAGCATCTTTTTTCACTTACTTTATTCTTTCTCGTGTTTTTTTTTATCTATTTCTTCTTTCACAACTGTGACTATGTGGAAAATTTTTTTACATGATAGCACATATATATAAACTATATCAAACTACCTACCATTTTCAGAAGAGGGGAAGGGAGAGAGGGAGAAAAAATTGGAACTCAAAAGCTTGTAAAATCTTGGGAAAGTCATTTCAACTCTTTGGTTCTCAGTTTCCTCACCTGTAAAAGAGGGCATTGACCTAAATGACCCCTAAGATTACTTCCAGAGATCAAATTTTATGCTTTTATGAATGTGACTTGGAACCATGTTAGAATATTTTCTTAGAATACAAGTTCCTTGGGAGAAAAATATTGTTTTAGTCTTTTTTATTTATCTTTCTAGTACCTAGCATGGTGACTGCAATATGGCAAGTACTTAATTAATGCTTGATTGATCAATTGCTTCAAATTCTCTAGGGATATTTTCAGACACTTGTGCTGAAGCAGAGAATATTTCTTATAAATACAGAGCAATCTCTATTAGCTACAGCCTTCTCCTGATTTCACTATTCATGTTCCCTTTCTATGCTTCACCCTATGTTTTCTAGAATGAGCCTAAAATTCTCTTTCAGTCATTCTCCTGCCTCCCAACTCCTCCAGAAGTTGATGGGAGTACTGTTTTTCCATAAGCTCCATGGAGCAATCACTAAAATGAGAGACCTGATCTTAACAGAGCTTGCCTGCAGGGCCCGTTTTTTCCCCATTGTTAAACGAAAGTTAGTCAACTCCCACAAATGTTCTTTGCATTACACACTCATGGGATTGCATCAAAAGAACAGGCTTGCTGGTGGTATTTTCCATCAAAAAGCAACAGATAATAAGGAGTGTTACCGCAAACCACAATTTAGAGTCTCTTTTAGAGGAGCATGCTGCCCTTAGGGAGCCAGGTGGAATGAACCCAAATCAACACCCCTTTCAAGAATCACTTTCTGTATTGCTTTCTTCCCAAGTCTTTTTTGACAAACCAGTTAAAGAGATAAATACTTTTGAACTTGGTGATATTTCCAAAAGATAGTTCTGACTATGCCACTACCTTGATAAATAAATTCTGGTGGCTGCCTGTTGCCTTAGGATTGGAAACAAATTAATCTCTTTCTTATTTAAAACTCTACAAAAATCAGTTCCAATCTTAGCTTTCTAGCCTTATCATATATTGCCTCCCTGCATGCCCTCTGTGGTCCAGTCAAACTAGCTTTCTTGCTGTTTCTCACATTGGATATTCCATTTCTCATCCTTGTACCCTTGTACAGGCTGTTAAGTCAGTTAGCCAGTCAACCAACATTTATTAAGCACCTACCATATGCTAGGCAAAGCTCAGCACAAATGCCAGCTGCTAGTGCTTCTCATACAAATTTCCTGTATTTGCTGTATGTGTACTTTGATGTTCAGTCATTTCAGTTGTGTCTGACTCTTCATGACCCCATTCAGGGTTTTCTTGGCAAAGATAAGGGAGTAGTTTACCATTTTCTTCTCCAGCTCATTTTACAGATGAGGAAACTGATGCCCAGGGTCATACAACTAATAAGTGTCTGAGCTCAGAATTGAACTTAGGAAGATGAGTCTTCCTGACTCCAGGCCTAGTGCCCTATCCATTGTGCCACCTGGCTGCTTGTATACTACTTATATATATATGTACAATTGTCTTCTCTTATAGAATGTAAGCTGCTTAAGGGCAAAGACTATTTCACTTTGGCTTTGTATTCCCAATCCTTATTGCCTTGCTCAGCTCATAGTAGGTGCTTAATAAATGTTTATTGATTGATTGGTGGAGAGGACTGGGAAATTAGCCTTGAACACCATCCTTTGTGAATCTTGAGACTAGATTTGTCTTCTTAGAACTCTGCCCTCACTTACTGTCTCTTATTTGTGGTACCTACAAGGTAGAATTGGGCCCATATATAGTATTTCATTGTGGTATTGATTATTACCTATTCCCTCTCAAGATGGAATATCTTCGACCCCCATAGTCCTTCCTAAATCTACCACCATCTCTCTCCATCTTGCTATGAAAATTGAGAGGTCTGTGGCTTGCCAGACTGTTTGCTCAGCCCCTAACAATAATCCCTGAGGAAGTATGCACAGTTAGAAACCAAGATATTTATTAGTAAGTACAAAAGTAATAGACTGAGGTACAGAATAACCGTATCATTTCCCATAGAACATCCCAACACTCTCTACAGATGCCATTTTGAATCAGTGCCCTTGTGCATGCAAGTCAGGGACTGTTGTGAGTTACAAGTTCAAGAAAGAGGCTAACTGTCTAAGGAAGTGGGTGCCAAGGAAATGTCATTTCAGCAGTCAAGGTGAGCTTGGAAAACCAGCTACACTACCTTCCACTAAGCTTCAGAGACACAGTTCAATTCCTGACATTGCCAAGGCTTGAGCCATGGCCTCAACCCAGGCTCTGATAGTACAAGTGGAAAAATCTAACACAGGAGTTTGGCATCTCATTTCTACAGCTGCCAAGAAGAATGAAAGAGAGAATGAAAGAGAAAGAGAGGCAGCAGCAGAAATGCCAGCAACAGCAGGAGGCAGTACCCAATTACTACTGGTTGATGCATGAGGAAAATTAAATTTGGTGATGTTTCAAGGTTATGTTGAAATTCCTAAGCAGCAGGCTTGCATAATGCTGAAACATGGAAATTAAAGCATTATTGACGTTGTACTTACTTTTTTTCAGGACCTCACTCTCCACCTTGTTTTGTTACAACAAGTCTATTTAGCTGGGTATGGATCTACCAAAGAAAAGGGGAAAAAGAGGGAAAATAATCTTAGGGGAGGGGGAAGCAATGGAAGGAAAACATACATATAAACATGTCTTAGTGATGCCAAAAGATCATAGGATCACAGTTTTAGAACTGGAAGTTAACTTTAGGGGTTATTCAGACCAACCCTCTCATTTTACAGGTTAGCTAACAGACATTCAAAGAACTGAAATGACTTGCTTGAGATGATATAGGGAATGAGTGTCTATAGCCTAGTTATTGTGAACAATTCCTACTTTGAATTAGAACTACACTTGTCCTGTTCTAGCTCAGATCTATAGTGCCCATGTAGGAAAAATTGAGGTAATTATCTGGATAATTCAGGCCAAAACATGGTTCAATTATCTAGATATTTCAGACAAAATTCCCTCAAAGAAGAGGTGGTATCTTGTTTGTTTGTTTTTTAATCCCTTTAGTACCTTGTATAATCTTTAAATATCATACATTTCATTAGTATGGGTAAATGATTATTTCTTCTTTCAGATAGGCAAGTGTGATCATAATAGTCCATTTTATTTCTACTAAAAGACTTCTTTATACCCACAGAATCATGTGTTCTATTCATCCAGGACAGGCTGTACCCTCAGTCCCTTATTTCTGAATACTTTTTCTAACACAATTTTAATTGATTCAGTCAAAAGACATTTCACTGCTTTGGGGAGGTATTATGACTGCACAATGAGTTAGACCTTAGGATTACAATTTCCCTTATATTAAGCACACTTTCCTTAGATGAACTTCTTCCTATTTCCTCCCTTCAAGATCCAATCTGAAAATCCTTCCTCATCATTAAAATACTTCTAGATAGTCTAGTCCAACCCCAGATGACAAAAATACAATATTTTTAAGTGACTTACCCAAGATCCCATAACTGGTAAGGGGGCAGAGCTAGGATTCAAACTCAGGTCCCCTAGCTAGAAATCTATTATCTCTTTTTTTATGCCAATTTCCACTCTGAGTTTCTTCTATAATAGATTCAATCAATCTGGGAATAGTCTTAAAAGAGGATTTCTTTGGATACTTCCATGATTTCTAAGTGTATAAGAAAAGAACACGTCCCCATGATATTTAAGCATTTCCGTTTCCTCTCAACATTAGGAAGTGCAGAGGCATAAAAGTACTTGTCTTAAAGAAAGAAAAGTGAGACAAATTTTTGCTTGCTATTACTATAGAAGTAACAAAGCAGATTTTTAAACAAAGAAGTCAGGACTTGTACTTATAAGAAGAGTAGATATAATAATGATATTGTTGCTCAAAATATTTTGGGGACCCCTTTTATTTTTGATCCAAAGCGGGATTGTTCACTCAACTTGTTCTTCAGATATGAGGTGAGTCTAGAAGGATGGTATGGGACTTCAGCAGGTAAAGATGATGGGTTGGTGAAATGAGTACATTCTGGGCCCATTCAGTGATTAAGGCTTAATAAAAACATGAGGCACAGAATGGCCTCTTAAAAAAAATAGAGGGGAAGACCCTCAGGGTTTCTGGCCAAAACAGAAACAATTATTATTTACATTCATTCTGAGCCATCAGGACCCAAGCAGTGACCAAGTAGGACTTGGTCTGGAACCAGAGTGATTTGGGGTTAAGGCTGGTCTTTAAGAGAAAAAAAAGAAAAAAGTTTCAGAGATTAAAATTTGCATTCCCTTTGGGCAGAGCACTAGCAGGTAAGAGTGTGACACCCTATATGGAGAGAGAAGAAAGGAAAGAAAGAAACAAAGAAAGAAAGAGAGAGAGAAAGAAAGAAAGAAAGAAAGCCTTATTAAGCCTTAATCACTAAATAGGCATGCCTTAGTCAAACTGAGACCTGTTGAAGACCTTACCTTAAAAAAGCCAAGGTCTCTCACTGCATCCTGGGCCATCTCCAGTCATCCTGATCCATATCTGGCCATTGGACCCAGATGGCTCCAGAGGAGAAAGTAAGGCTGGTGACTTTGCACAGCCCTCCCTCACTTAAATCCAATTCACTAGCATGTCATGGCACCACCTCCCTGATATCATGATCCTCTTCAAGAACAAAGGACAGACAGCAGCAACATTCTGGGCACAGGGAATGAGAGGGGCACAGAATCAGAGAATGTTAGTGTCTGAAGTGATCTCAGGGGTCATCTAGTCCAACCCCCTCATTTTATAGATAAGGCAACTGATGCCAATGGGGACAACTAATTCATTCAAAATTCATAGGGTCCTCCTCTGGTCAGGAGAGCAAAGCAACTCTCTTTCAAGAGGTTGGTTAGAACTGCCCTCTCTTTTAACCTCCCAGGTATCTGAATAATACTAGCTAAATTTTTTTTTTTATACAAGCCTGTTAGATTGATTGAATGTCCTCCTGATTAACCAGTTTTCTGTGTACTTTGTTAAATGCCTCTGGTTGACTGATTCAATGGAGATGTCTAGGTCTTGTTCACATGTAGTTCATATCTCTAATTGATTGATTTGATACAGAGGTTTGGGCCTTCTGTAATTGTTGAGGTAGTGCCATGAAACCATCTTTCTTACATTTGTATACCCAGAGGAAAGCATGTTGCCTAAAACATAATAAGCACTTAATAAATACATGTTAGATGACTGACTGAAGAAATCTAAAAGAACCATCTCCCCAAAAAATGCTTTGAGAAATGATCCCATCATAAGAATAAGCAAAAAGATATTGCCAACATTCAAGGGACTACTTTGAAGGAGACCTCTATCATTTGCATGTAGATGTTCTGATATGTTTGTTAACAAATTAGTTGCATTACTTTTTAGTCATACCTTTAAAGAAGATGGTGAGCTCCTTGTGGGCAGGAACTGTCTTTTGCCTTTCTTTGTATCCCTAGAGCTTAGCACAGTGCCTAGCACATAATGGGCACTGAATAAATGCTTATTGGTTGATGGAATGACTAAAGCTAGCCTTCTTCCATGTCAATTTCCTCACTTTGCTCTGATGATAGATCTTAGCTTCATCATAACCTGCTTACAATTGTCCTTCATCAGATAGTGTCTTAAGGACTAAGGGTGCAGACTTGAATGGCAGATTGGGAGAATTAAGTCTACGACTTCTGCCTTTATTCTCACTTACTAGGTCTGCTCCTCAGAGACTTGCTGGAGTTTCCATCTGCTCATGCCAACATCTTTTTACTGAAAAAGATGCTACCTCTTATGCCCTTCTTCACCCCCCCCTCCCCCCACCCCAAGCTAAAAAAACATTTTATTACTACTTTCTGGAGAAAAAACTTTTTAAAAAATCTTCCCCTTCCTCACCCTTCTCACCAGGAGTCCCTAGAGTCCCAAGGTCAGCTAACAGGCCCAATTGCTTTGGAAGTCTTTGGGCGGCATGGTGTGAAAGTTTTTATGAAGAACATGAGGCTTAAAAAAAAGTCAAAGAGCTCTTTCCTTATGCCAAGAAATGTTCATGAAGTATAAAATGAAAACTTTCCACTAGTCTCTTAGTGAGCCTTCATTTCCATGCCTTATTAAAGCGGATAATGAGCAAGAATTGTCAAGAGCTGTTTGGTGAGATATGTGAACTCAGAGTTTCAGTCTAATTTTTAGTGGACTCTTTCCACATCAGAGTTCATTGTTCTTCTGGCCCAGTCTTCCCCACCTCCCCAACCCCTTCTCTATTACCTTTTCCCCGGATGATAGAAAGCTTCTAGATAGCACTGGCATTTGAATACCATAGAAGGGGATTGTGCCAGGTTGGGCAACCTCCAAGAAGTAGCCTGCATAAGTTCCCATGTCCTTGGACCATCAGGCAGAATTTCCAGTGGTATCAGGCCATGGAAATTGTTTCTCCTTTCATTCATCATTACCCAAGGAACTAAAAATAGTTATTTATTTATTCTTATTCCCTAGGGTCAAATAAACTCTGACTTACAGAATCCCCTTCAAAATGCTTCTTCCAGGATTAGAATAATAGATTTAGAGGTGGATAGGATTTTAGAAACCATCACATTCAAACTCCTTATTTTACAGATAAGGAAACTGAGGCACCGAGAGGTTAAGTGACTTGTCTAGGGCCACATAACTAGTTAAGTGTTTAAGCTTTGATTTAAATTCAGGACTTCCTCATTCTAAGTCCAATGCCTTAACCACTAGGTCATTCTGCTTCTACTGAGGTTTAGTATCATTTATAGATGTTGGTCCTTACTTAATGAAGGGAAGTAAGGAAAGAACTTAAAGTCACTTTATATTTACCTTTTGGGTAACAATTCAACAAATATTTATTAGATGCCTAGTATATGGAAAGCACTGTGGATACAAGGATTGAAAGGAAACCATTCTTGGACTCAACTAATTTACATCTTTTTTTTTTTTAGATAAAATTTTTGTTGTCTTTTATTTTATACAGCTTGAATTTCTACCTTATTTCTCCCCTTCACCTCTCAAATAACCATCTCATATAATAAAGGATTTTAAAATTTTGCACTCTTCTGAGGGCCTACAACATGAACATATAGACCCTCATATATAAAATCATAACCATATATTTATGTATATATATGTATACATATATATACATACACACACACATATAAACTAATTTCAAGAGAGAGATAGTGCTAATTACTAACATTAGCCTTTCTTTGTATCCCTAGTGCCTAGCATGTAATGGGCACTGAATAAATGCTTACTGGTTGTTGGAATGACTAAGGCTAGCCTTCTTCCATGTCAGTTTCCTTACTTTGCTCTGATGATAGATCTCAGCTTCATCACAACCTGCTTACAATTTTCCTACACGAGACAGTGTCTTAAGGACTAATGGTGCAGACTAGAATGGCAAACTGGGAAAATTAAGTCTATGACTTCTGCCTTTATTCTCACTTACTAGGTCATTATTCAAAGAGCTACTAACTAGAGAGCTGGGGCCATGTCTTCTGCTTCTATTTAAGTTCCATATAAAGCCTAAGACAATGGCCAACATAGAGTCAAGCCTCAGTAAAGTTTTACTAATTAACTTGGGGACCCCACATGTTCTCCATCTGCCCTTTGGACAAGAATTAATTGTTCCTCTGGTCCAGTCCAACTCTGAATATTTAGGATTTCTCAGTCTTGGACTCCAAGATTCTTTGTTTTGGCTTATATTCATTCCTTTCTAACTATTTGTACATACTGTTTACAGCAATTAAAATGCAGAGAAAATTTTACATCTGTAAAAGAGCTCCCATCATGTTAAGTGCAAATGACCACCATAATCCAATACCTCTGAAGAGAACAAACAGTAAACTCTCAGGAGTTTCTACCCTTTGCTCTATTTTTTTTCCTCAGAGGCTTGGCTCCAGAATTTGTACCAATTCGTAACCAGAAAGGTCATTTCTGGGTTTGCATTTCTTCACATGTGATTTTCCTCAGGCTGTCTCCACATGGATAGCAAAAGAACAAATGAGATTTGGATTCCAAAATGCTTTTACTTTCTTATCTAATAAAAAAAAGTGCAAACATTTCTTAATCTTACAATTGCTCTACATTTTGACTTAAACTTGCAGATAGCTTGTAAAAAATCATTGGCCCATTGCATTTTCATTATTGTTATCAAATTTCATAAGACTCAACAACTTGAAAGAAATTGAATGAGGAATTGGGAGAAGCAGGCTTTGGTACCAACTCTACCCTGGTCCTAACTCTACCATATTACATTGAGGAAGTCACTTGGTGTTCCCTTGGAAAGGTGATTTCATCATTTTTAAAAATGAAAAGGCCAGTCTTTATAACTTCTACAAGCCCTTCTGACTTTAATATTTTAATCTTTCTCATACACATTCCCTCAACTGGGGAAACAGTTGAGACAAATTGCTAGATATAATGATAATACATACAGTCTTTTTGCTTCTATTATCTTATACTATTGTTGGGTAGCTAGGTAGCAAAGAAGACCTGAGTTCAAATCTGGCCTCAGATGCTTTCTAGCTGTGTGACCCTGGGCAAGTCACTACCTTGTTTGCCTTAGTTTCCTCATCTGTAAATTAGCTGGGGAAAGAAATGGCAAATCACTCCAGTATCATTGCCAAGAAAACCCCCAATGGGATCATGAAGAGTCAGATACTTTTGAAATGACTAAACAAGAACATTCTATTGCTTACCATTTCCTTACTTATGTACTGCTCCATAGCCTGCTTTCTCTACAGAAAACAAAAATCAAACAAATGGGAAGTAGCTAACGTCATTGATTCTAAAAAAAAAAAAAAAAATAGCTGGAGGGGTCCTTAAAGGAGCCCTAGTCCTAGAATCATAAAGACAGACCTGGAAAGAACCTTACAGGTTCATTTCATAGACAAGGAAACTCAGTCCTAGGGAAGTTAAGTGATTTGGCCAAGGTCACCCAAGTAGGAAGTAGCAAAGCCAGTATCTAAATCTCTAGATTTGTCCCATGCTGTCTAACATGAGAGTAATCGGGCTCCATTTGCATGAAAATTTAAAGGATGTGTATCTTTGTCCATGTGAGTGCTCCCTTTGCCAACATGGATCACAACCCATCGAGAGAGAGAAAGGGACAGAGAAAACCAGAGAGAGACAAAGAGGAGGGGAAGAGAGACAGACAGACAGACAGACAAACAGAGACAGAGAGACAGAGACAGAGAGACAGAGAAAGAGGAGACTGGGCAAGGTACCCCCAATCCTTTTCTAATAATTCACGTACCTACACCATGTTTACATTTATAAAATATTTTCTTTACAACAACCGTGTGAGGAAGATAGTAAAAATATTATCACCATCCCTCTTTTAAAGGTGAGGAAACCAAAGCTCAAAAAAGTTAAATGACTTGCCCAAGGTCATTTTAGTAACGTGTTTGGAACCAAAGCCCCCTCACACTCAATTTAGCATTTACTGCAGTATTGCCTTACTGCCCTTCTCACTTTTCTACCTTGCAGAATGTTTGGGTTTTGGGTTTTTTTTGTTCTTTTTTGTCTATTTGTTTTTTGCTCTCCTCTTCTTCTTGAGGCTGGAGAGGGGAGGGTCAGTAATCTTCTACTTTCCCCACTTTGGGCTTTCTTTAAGACTTGTCTCCATCTGTCAGATTTCAAGTGTGTATCATTTGTTGAAAGAAGTGCTATCCCAACTTAAAGGAAGTCATATCTATTCACAGTTATAAATATTTCTATTGCTCTACTTGTCTCTACTTTCATAGATACCCAGCTAAGCAAATGGAATACATGAAAGTATTACCTCATTTGCTCTGGCCACATTACATATCAAACAGATAAGTGGCCAACAGAAAGAACTGTTGATTTCTCACTTTCCTATGAGTTATTTGTTGTCACGTAGATACAATCTAGGTGGCTTCAATGTGGCTGCTTTGGGAGGTACAAATGTCCTTCTAACTTTGCCCCTCCATGCAGAAAGAAATCCAACCTTGAAATTTCCCTTCTTCTATCTTATTTGTTGAAAATTTCAAAGATTAGGCAATGGGAAGTTTTAGAAACCTCTCTGGGTCCCCAGTTTATTAAAACCTTCCAAATATGTGTACATATGTCTCTTCTCCTGCCATTTAAAAATCTCCCCAGGTGACTTTGAGTCATTTAAGGTGATTTCTGTTTTCCCCTATAATTTCTGTTGTTTAGCCACCATCAATTCTGACACATCTGCTTTCAAGAGAGTAGGGGTTTAGTTGTCTTCCTGAGGCTTCCTCTGGGTTTTCTTCAAGTCCTGAGGCCAAAAACTTTCACCTCCCTTAGCTGTTTTCCTCACCTGTGAAAAGGAAATAATGATAGTTGTTGCAAACTCCTGGGGGAAGCTACTTGAATTAATTACCTAATTAGGTGTAGCATTTGGAGGAGGCCTATCCACATTGCACAAAGGTATCATTAGGATCTGCTTTGCTGTGAGCTTTTGCTTGTTGGGTGGTTTGACCCCAGTCATCAGGAGGTCATAAGAATGGCCCACGGGCATGTGGATGGATGGAAATTTAATCCCCCATATTGCTCAGCTCCCTGTCCTGATACCATTGTTCCATGTTTCCTGGCTCTCTACAGGCCACAAGCCTTAAACATTGAGCAACCTCCTGGCTTGAGGAGAAACTAAGTGCATATTTGCCTATATTCCAAAACCAAGATGACGTATAAGTCCAATTGAACAGATGTGGTCAGCCGTTGATTGGACCCAGGGGAGAAGAAATTGAATGTATCCAAGACAACAATGGAGAGGAAGAAGGAGTGAGCAAAGGTGAGCAAATAAGTGTCTTTTCTTTCCCACCACTGTCTTTCCTTTATTTGTATTCTTCAAATTCTTTACCTTCTTTTTCTATTTTGGGGGAAAAATTCTGGGTCTCTGTCTTCTTAGCTTTCTCTGCTCAAACATAGATGATGCTTTGATCTGTACAAAGTGATTCCAGTGATTTGTAAATTTTTTTCCTAATTTCCTTAATACTGAAGTTAAGTTCTTTATAGCAAGTAAAGTTGGTTGCACACAAATAGTTGGCCATAACCACTGACAAGTGTGCATATGAAATAAAATAGTGACATTTTGGTAATAAAATTTGCTCTGATCAATTTACCCTCTGAGATCACACAAACTAGTGGGGTCTTTATGAATTAGAGACCATTAATTCAATGTGTGCATTATCTTAGCTCTTGTGTTTCCTCTTTCTGCTTCTTGATCTCTTTCTTTGCTAATTTTTTGATCATTGCTACTTAGAATCATAGATTCATAGAATTTAGAAAATATCTTAAACAAGGCCTCACAACTTATGGGCTCCAGCACCCAGAGTGCCTTGAAAATACTGTAAGATGTCTGAGAACCCCTAGGTAGAATCCAATTTATGATTGAAACTTTTATCATTGGGCCAAACTTCCAATCTCTGAAGTCATCTTATTAAATAGTGTCACACTTGAAGGTAGGAAGACCTGTGTTCAAATTTGACCTTAAATACTAACTACCCTGTAGTTACCCTGAGGGGCAATAGGTAGCAAAGTGGGTAGAGGGCTGAGCCTGGAGTCAGGAGGACAGGAGTTCAAATTTGGCCTCAAACACTTACTAGATGTGTAAACTTGGGTAAGTCATTTAATCCCTATTTGCCTCAATTTCCCCAACTGTAAAATGGAGGTAATAATAGTACCTACTTTCCAGGGTTGTTTTGAGGCTTAAATGAGTTAATAATTGTAAAGTGCTTAGCATAGTGCCTGGCACATAGGAATTGCTATATAAATTATTTTGGAGGCAGTTAGATGGCTCAGTAGATTGAGCACTGGGCTAGGAGTCAAGAAGGCTCATTTTCCTGAGTTCAAATCTGGCTTCAGACATATACTATCTATGTGACATTGGGCAAGTCACTTAACCCTGTTTGACTCAGTTTCTTCATCTGTAAAATGAGCTGGAAAAGGAAATGGCAAACTACTCTAGCATCTTTGCCAAGAAACCCCTAATGGAGTCATAAAGAGTAGGACATGACTGAAAAACGACTTAACAACAACAACTAACAACACTGGAGAAGGAAATGGCAAACCACTCCAGTCTCTTTGCCAAGAAAACCCCACGGACAGTATTGGCGTGCTACAGTTGGACATGACTAAATGACTGAACGAGTAACCCTGTAGTAATGCAGTAATCCTGGGCAAGTCATCTCATCTCTCAAAGCTTCAGTGTCATTATCTGTAAAAAGGGGATAATAGGGGCAGCTAGGTGGTGCAGTGGATAGAGCATCCACTCTGGAGTCAGGAAGACCTGGGTTCAAATCCAGCCTCAGACACTTGATACTTACTAGCTGTATGACCCTGGGCAAGTCACTTAACCCTGATTGCCAAAACAAAAAAAAAAGAGGTGCGGTGAATAATAGCACCAACCTCAGAATGTTGTGGTAAAGATTAAGTGAGATTACATTCTCTCTCTCTCTCTCTCTCTCTCTATATATATATATATATATATATACACACACACACATATATAAAATTATATTATATATGTATATGTATGTTTATACATATATACACAGTAATATACACAGTATGTATATACAAAATCATATATAAAGTGCTTTGCAAATCCTAAAGCACCACATAAATGCTAGCTATCATTTTTATAAATGATTTGGCATAATAGTCAAAAAACATTTATTAAGTGCTGCTCAGTTTAATGGAGAGATGACTATATGCAAATGTGATACATGTAGGATAAAATGGAGATAATCAAAAGGAATGCTAATTAAGGAGGATCAGGAAAGTCTTCTTACAGAAGGTTGGAATTGAGCTAGGACCTGGAGGATGCCAGGAAATCCACAAGGCAGAAAGAAGAGGGGAGGAGGAAGAGCATCCTAGGCGTGGGGGCCAGTCAGTGACAATGCCTATGGCTGGAGATGGAGTGTTTGTTTGAGGAATGGCAAGGAGGCCAATGTCACTGAATTGTCTACTAGGTGGTGGGCCTGTGTTTGTGAGATGGAGGTAAAGCCTGAGATAATGATCCAAAGCATCTGAGTCATATGAGATGAGGAAGAAAAGGGAGGGAAAAGGAGGGAAAACACAACTCTTGGCAAATGGCTCCTACTTTTTTTTCAGTGAAATATGAGGCAAGGATCTCAGCTAAGGGGGTGAGAGGAGGAGGGATTGGAGGTTTGAAGAGGAATGAAAAGGTTTGCAAAAGCTGTGGTATTGAGTGTGATAGTGAGTCAATTAGAGAGATGTAAAAGGATTACTTTGCTGTTGTGAGGGCCAAGTGGAGACTACATAATATAAATCTGTGCCAAGTCCAGTCAGCAAGTGATTTTCTCCAGCTTTCTTTAGTAGCATATAGGTAGGAGCAAAGGCAGTAGATGGTAGAGGTAAATTAGGGCTTGAAGGGGTTAATGATTGCTGGCTATAGTGGGGAAGTTTGCTAATTCCTGCACTGTGGAGGTGACTTGTTCAAGGTCACATAGCTAGTAAGTGTCTGAGTCTGGATTTGAACTCAGGTCTTCCTGACTCGTAGCCCAGAGCTCTATCCACTGCCCCACTTATTTGACTTAATATGAGTACTACTATTACAAAGAAGGAGGTTCGAGGAATTTTTGTATGTTTAGAAGGAGTGGGAACCACTTATTTAGACCAATTCCTTCATTTTAAATGTCAATCAGTTAATCAATAAACATTTATTAAGTGCTCCTTAGGCAATATGCTAGGTGCTAGGCATAAAAATAAAAATCTTTGCCTTCAAGGAGCCTACAATCTAATGGAGGAGTAAAATGTAAGTAACTAGTTAGTGATTGTAGTATTTTTAGTCATGTCTGACTCTGTGGGACCCCATTTGGGGTTTTCTTGGCAAAGATACTGGAGAGATTTGCCAATTTTTTCTCAAGTTCATTTTATAGGTGAGGAACTAAGGCAAACAGGGTTGTGACTTGATCAGGGTCACACAGCTAGTAAGTGCGTGAGGTCAGATTTGAACTCAGGAAGATGAGTCTTTCGGGTTTCAAGCCCAGTGCTCCGTCCACTGTGCCACTTAGCTGCCCCTAAATAACTAGGTACATATAGATAAAGAAACTGAGGCTCAGATCAATTAAGTAATTTTCTTAAGAGCTTTGCAAACTTTAAAACCCTATATAAATATCACTTATCATCATCATCATCGCCATCATCATCATCATCGCCATCATCATCACCACCATCACCACCACCACCACCACCACCACCACCACCACCACCATCATCATTATCATCATCATCATTACATCATTAGTAGCAGTAAGAGTAAGACGCAGAAGCTCTTGACTCCTATCTCAGTCTGTTTTCTATCACACCTTGTTATACCCACTCAGCTCCACCCCAAGCAGATGGCTGAGGGAAGAAAGAATAAATAACTTAATCTATTCTCCTTGTTACCAGTTAATGACTTTAGGAGAAAGATGTAAAAAGAAAGAGATTGAAGCAAAGACTTCAGTTAAGGTTGGAGAATGGCCTGTGTTTTTCAGTTATTCATACACACTCTATTCTCTATTCAATGGAAAATTAAATGTGACAGTATGTTTTAGAAGTATAAAAGGCCTGTTTTTCACATTATTGACAGAGAGACAGCATGGATTTGTAGATAGAAGACTGGACTGAGGGGGGCAGCTAGGTGGTGTAGTAGATAGAGCTCTGGCCTTGGAGTTAGGTAGGACCTGAGTTCAAATCCGGCCTCAGACACTTGACACTTACTAGTTGTGTGACCCTGGGCAAGTCACTTAACCCCAATTACCTCACCAAAAAGCAAAAAAAAAAAAAAAAAAGAATGTACTTGGCATAGGGAAGACATAGATTAAAATCTTACCTCTTGTCATTTACTAATATATGACCAAGGAAAGATGTTACTTAACTCCTCTCTGAGACTCAGTTTCTTCACTTGTAATATGGAATAATGACACCCATAAGACCTAACTTACGGAATTGTTATAAGAGAAAATATCTGTCAAGCACTTTACAAACCTTAAAAACTTCCATTAATGATTGCATTCAATATTAGTGTAAGTAGAATCAGATTAGGATTTATAAAGTATTTGACCTTCATGAAGTCATTTAATCTCTCTTAAACCTTCTTCTTGTTGTTTTTATTTGTAAAATGGGGAAAATAATACATGTATTAACCATTTCACCATATTATTATGAGGAAAGTATTTTGTAACTATAAATGATAATATAAATGTTATATATCATATGATATGTAAATATATCATTATATAATTATAATAAATATTAATATGTTAATATGTGTACATATAGAGAAAGAGAGACAGAGAGAGACAGACAGACAGACAGAGATGGAGAGATTGGACCTATGATTTTATTTTTATAGGGTACTCCTGATTGAGGAAACTCCCTATGCTGGTTTGGGTCGGCACCTTTCTTTACAATTTATAGTATTGAAGAGTTGACTGGGTTATTGACTTGGCCAGGGTAACATAGCCAAGGTATGTTAGGAATGGGCCCTGAGTCCACTCCACATGTCTTTCTTTCTCTGTCTCTCTCTCTGTCTCTCTTTCTATCCCCCCATATATATCTCTATCTATTTATCTATCTATCTATATTATATGTATAGTTTTTCATTATAGATGTTGTGTATACTATATAGTACTGGGATAGCTAGATGACACAATGGATAGAGCACTGGGCTTGGATTCAGGAAGACTCATTTTCATAAGTTCAAATATGGTCTCAGACACTTACTAGCTGTGTGACCCTGGGCAAGTCACTTAATTCTGTTTTCCTTAGTTCTTCATCTGTAAAATGAGCTGAAGAAGATGATGGAAAACCACTCCAGTATCTTTGCCAAGAAAAACTAAAACGGGGATGTGAAGAATGAGATATAACTGAACAACACCATACTATGTAGTGGATGCCTATGTTGTGCTGTTGTTAGTCTTTCAAACTCAAAGAGAACCAATGACATTATGATGTTGGGGTCAGGGTATACCATGTTCAGTTGTGGCTGATCAGTCCAAGATGAACTCAGAAGGTTCTACCACAGGTAGCACACAAATAGTTCATTAGAACATTTGGGATGTTTCTAGATTTACTTATTTCATGTTTCCTTTGTACTACTGTGATTCTGCTTTGCTCATAGAGCACAACTCCTTCTTTGATGCAGGTATGCCATGCAGGACAGTCCCATGCCAATATCTCCCATGCCTCACAGTCAATTCCAATGTTCTTCAGAGACACCTTGAGAGAGAGTGTCCTTGTACCCCTTCTTCTGACCTCTACATAAGTACTTGCCTTGCAACATAGTCTTTTAGATAAATGTGTGTTTGGCATCCAAACAATGTGGCTAGTCCATCAGACTAATGTGCTTTGCAGTAGAGTTTGAATGCTTGACCTTTTTTTTTTTTGCTTTTTTTTTTTTGGTGAGGTAATCAGGGTTAAGTGACTTGCCCAGGGTCACACAGCTAGTAAGGGTGTCTGAGGCCAGATTTGAAGAGTTTGAAGAGTGTCTAGTACCTTATCTGGCCAGGTGATCTTCAGAATCTTCTTAAGAAAATTCAAATGGAAGCAATTTAGTTTCCTGGCATGGCGCTGGTAGACTGTCTAGGTTCGCAGGCATACAACAATGAAATCAGCACAACAGCTGTAGACTTTCAGTCCTGTAGGCAGCCTAATACCTCTCCTCTCCCACACTTTCCTTCAGAGCCTCCCAAACACTGAGCTAGCTCGGGCAATATGTGCATCAACCTCATCATCTATGTGGACATCTCTGGAAAGTATATTGCCAAAGTAAGTGAACTTAATTTGTATGTCTATATCTAGACTATAAAGTATATACACATATATAATATCTATCTCTATAGATAATAGATCTTTATAGATTTGCTCTGATCAGATCATATTTGGAGTATTTGGCTTTGCCTCAGTTTGGGGACCACTGTTTAAGCAGCACGCATGTATGTATATGTATGTATGTATACATATGTATTTACACATGCATGCAAATGCATAAAAGTAACAATAATGGAAATAAAACTCTTGAAAAACCTTTAACCACAGCCAAACAATCCAGTAGGGGTAGAATTATTATCAATTATCAAACCACTAGGTTGTGAGATTAAGTATCTAAGCTTCCTCTTTCTCTTTCATTCTTATCCTGAGCCTCCTAAATCAGTTAAGTCTAGCTTTCAGTAGAATAACAATGTAGATAAATAAATGTGGCACCCCAGATTAAATGGTTTAAGGCTTAGACTGCCTCACAGCTGATCTCAATCTCTCACCAACACTCCTTTCCCAAGCACTCATCTTCCCCACTGTGATCCACAGAGGTGAGCCACTGGATTTCCCAGAATAGCTTCATCCATGCTTATTGGATCATTCTTTTTACCACAGCTGCCAGTCTTCATACCCAGTCTTCTCTGAACCATTAGCAGGTCCTGTAGGGTACCACTCCCCTCCCTTCCCACATAACATATCTTTTCTAGTTAGATGTTCCTCAGTTGATAGCCACTGGGGGATTCAGTTGGTGAAATTCCAAAAGAATTGGACTGCCAGTTATTTTGCCTTCTAAAGCACTTCTTGTGTAGGAATGCTGAAAGATGTAGTTTATCAGTCAACAAATATTTGTTGACTCCCTACTGAATGCCTATCACTCTCCCAGTACCCAGGCAGAGTTTCATACATATTTAAACTTTTAGATTTATTTACATATTCTTATTATGGGAAGGCATTGTGGTATTGCTGATAGAATATCTACTCTGTACTTTGAATTCCGCTCTGGGCAGATTGTATTTAGCATATTATGTTCATTCTGTGGCCCACAGTTTAAGCACTACATTGATATACTGTATACAGAGGACAATCAGCATAGTGAAAGGCTTTGATTACATTTGATGTTTGGATAGTCTGGAGGAATTAGAAATGTTTAGTTTAGAGAAGAAAAGATGCACAAAGGCATACGACTTGATGTTAGGAAAAACTTCCTGAAAATATAACCAACTAAAAAGGGAATGGGTTGCCTGCCATTGAGGGTGGTAAGCATGGGAGGAGAGATTCTCTTACATTGAAGATGTTCAAGCAGATGCTGGATAATACCTTCTCAAGTACATTATAACAGGGACTCTTTTGAGGTATGGATTAGACTAGAAGCTGCTAAGCTCTCTTCAAACTTTATACTTCAGTGAAATCTTTGAATATTGGACTTTGAATCAGGAAGACCCAAGTTTAAATCTCACCTCTGCCATTTAGTAGTGATGTAATTATGGACAATCCTCTCTATCTCTCTAAGCCTCAGTTTCCTCATCTGTAAAAAGAATTTAATGATACATATAATGCCTATATCATATAAAGCATTTCACAAAATTTCAAGCACCATGTAAGCATTATTCATTATTATTGTTATTATTATTGGTTCAGAAAATTAAGGAGTATGGATACTCCTTTCCCTGAAGAAAGTTATAATGCCTCCTATACCCCAGTTCACAGTGCTCATGAATTTGGTGGCCAAGTAATTCATCACCTCAGGGCTATCCTGCTGGTAATGATCTCTTTTAGATGTAGTCTGGTTCTGAGAGCATAGACACCTAGCTTTGTGTTTTGTTTTTGTTCTTGTTTTGTTTTGTTTTTGCCAAGGTCATTCTTGAAGGTTTTCCCATTTGGACATGAGTTCCAGTCTTGGTTTTGATTTACCTGGACTTCCATATTTTCATCTGTAAAATAAGAGGGTTGGATTAAATGGCCTGTGAGCTTCCCTCCAGCACTAACTAAATCTGTGATCCTAAGGAATATGGAAAGACCTGGAGTTTGTGTTCTATTGGCATAGTCTCAGAGAACCCAGGTCATCAGCTCTTCATGATTAGACATCAGAGTAAAGCTTTAGTGGAGGGTGTATTAGGCTTCATTTTAAAAAAATTATGTGTAAGTTGGATTTTAAAAACTTGCCAGGAAATTTTCCTGTTTAAAGGAGTCTCATGATGAATCTTCTTGGTAACTCTTCATGATCTCATTTGGGGTTGGGGTTTTCTTGGCAAAGATACTGGAGTGGTTTGCCATTTCCTTCTCCAGTTCATTTTACAGATGAAGAACTGAGGCAAACAGGGTTAAGTGACTTGCCCAGGGTCACACAACTATTAAGTGTCTGAGGCTAGATTTGAATTCACATCTTCTTGACTCCAGAGCCAGCACTCTATCCACTGAGTCACCTACCTGCGCAGCAGCAACAACGTGGTGAATTCTTTGATGAGATCAATAGCTATCCTTACCACCAACAACCCTCCCTCTCCACCCTGTGATGTATCATTTGTTAGGCTGAGCATTCATAAATTATGTAATATCATACTATGTCCTTGGGGTAAATGAGTGCATAAAATCAAAATTGGAAAGGACCTCAGAGACCAACTAATGGTGTAACTGTGGGCAAATTATTTAACTTCTGTCTGCCTCAATTTCCTCATCTGTAATATGGGGAAAATAATAGCACCTACCTTGCATGGTTGTTTCCAGGATAAAATAGTGTTTGTAAAGTGCTTTATAAACTCTAAAGTTGGCTATCATCTTCATTATCATCATTATCATCATCATCATCATCATCATCGTTGTTGTAGCTACTGTGGTTGTGGTTGTGACTTAACCAGTAGTCTTTCTTTTTTTTTTGGACATATCCTGAAAACAGGCCTTGTAGCCTCTGCTTGAAAACTTGTAGTGACAGGGAATTCACTCCCTTATGAGGCAGTCCACTTCACTTTGAATAGTTCAAGTAGAGTAAAAATCAGCCTCTCAGTAACCTCCACCCTTTGCCCCCTAGTTCTACCTCCTGGAGTCAAGCAAAACAAATCTAATCTCCTCTTACGTATGACAATCCTTGAAATACTTGACGGTAACTATTCTGTCCCATTAATCACTACTTTTTGGATCTGGTCCTTTAACCAATTATGAACCAGTAAATACATACACACACATACACACACACACACGCACACATATGTATGTATACAGATAGATATAAATATACATATATATGTATATACACACACATATACATATACATATATGCGCAAATACACATACACATGTATATACATATATATGCAAATACATATACTCACATATATATAAACATATATATATATATTTCTCACCCAGCCTATATCTTTCTATCCAATGTAAGTATATCAAAGTAAGTATATCTCTTAAATGTTCAAAACTGATCTTTTAATAGCTTCTAGTATTTTTCTAGGCCTCAAAGTTTAGTTCACAGGCTTATAAATATCAAAATCAACCTTTTTTTTTTAAACTGAGAGCACCTTTCTCCAGTCCTTCTTCCTATTTTCTGTATTTTTCTTCAAAAGTTCTTAACAGCTTTCTAGTGTATTCCTATTCACAAGTTCTGTGGAAGGTAGTTCTCCTGAACTTGGAATTAAACTCAATGAGCTCAGCGAGGTGCCCTCTCACTATTTTCTCTTCAATAGAGTTTTAATTCCCCGTTCACCATTATTGTTCTTCAATCCCTAGTGAGGTGATCAAAGAGACTTTATAGGCACTCTAGACAGAGAGCAGTGGTTCTCCAAGTGGACTCCTAGGATGCTTTTAGGAGTCTGCAAGGTCAAAATTATTTTAATAATAATACTGGCATTATTTGCCTACTAAAATGTTCCTGCCTTTTCTAACTACATAACTCTATGAGGATAGATTTTCTTCAAATACCTCAACCAAAACAACATATCACAACAGACTGAATGGAGAAACAGATGAGAAAATCTAGCTACCTTCTATTAAGCCAGTCATTCAAAGATTTGCCAAAAGTAAAAAAAAAAATGTATAAACAATGATATTCTCCTCTTGAATTTTTTGTTTTGGAGAATGTAGTGATTTTTCACAAAAATATATTATTTGTGTTAAAGTGTAATGGTCTTATTATGGTGATTTTAAAATTAGTTAAGAAATATATATATTACATATATATTTAAATTCTCAGTTTTAATTTTTAATATGGTAAATATCTATAAATAAAACCCACATAAATAGAAACTCGTTGGAATCCTCAATTTTTAAGAAGGGGTTCTAAGATTAAAAAGTTTGAGGACTACTGGTATATAAGAACAAATATGAACCCTGCTCTCAAGAAGCAAAATGTCTAATAGGGTACAAATAGTCAGCAATTGATGCCAAAGGAGCTATAAACATTGTTTCATTTTATTTTTTTGCATAAAATGTAAGGAGTTAGCTCTAAATGAAAGTGTGTACTATGTGAAAGTATGTATTATGACACAGCATGGTGGCACAATGGATAGAGCACTGAAGTCAGGAAGACCCGAGTTCGAATCTAGCCTTATACATTTACAAAAGACTCCAGGCAAGTCACTTTAACCTCTATATGCCTCATTTTCCTCATCTGTAAAATGGAAATAACAGTAGCACCTACCTCCCATGGCTATTGTGAAGCTAACGTGAAATTATGTTTGTAAATCACTTTGTTAACCTTAAAGCATAAATCACTTTGTAAACCTTAAAGCATTATATATGTGTGAGTTCTTTTTGTTCTTGCTCTTCTCCTTCTTCCTCCTCCTCCTCTTCATCATCATCATCATCATCATCATCATCATCATCATCATTTTCTTCTTCTTTTCCTTCTCTTTCTTCTTCTTTGTGTTGATTATACTTAGTAGCAAGCTTCACTTCATCATCAGTTTCTGTTCAAGCTAATCACCTTGATTTCTCTGACAGAGTTGGCCTAAAATAAGGATGGTTTCTTATTGATTAGGAAGTTCTCAAGTTGACCTCCACTTATTTTTTCCTCCTGAAAGAGCAGAAACAGAAGTGATGGGTACAAGATGCACAGAGACTAATTTTGGTTAGATGTTGGGAAAGGCTTCCTGGCAATTAGTTATACTAAAGAGAAATAGTCTGCTTTTGAAGGTAATGGATTGCCCCTCATCCGAGAACCTGAAAGATCTCTGTTTGCTATGCTATAGAATCTCCTCTACAAAAGAGAAGATTCTTGCTCAGGTCCAAGTTGAATTAACTGGCCTTCGAAGTCATAGAGATTCTGTGATTTCTGACAAAACAACAAATCATTTTTATAGGTACTTAAATAATTCATTGAGTCATTTGGGGAGGGTCAGAGGGCGAGGATGCCATTTGAACGAAGAGGTTTAAGCTAGGGGAGAAGAGGTCAGAAGTTAAGAGAGGCCCTCATTACTCCAGAAGGATGCTAGGGCAGGCTTCTTGCACGCCAGACCGCATTAGACTCACACTGAGTGTTTGTTAGCACAAAGCCTTGAGCTGCAGGTGTTCTTCACTGTACAAAGTCTTCAAAGATCAGCCTCAAATGTTTCTGTTACTATAAAGAGGATTAAAAGGATTTAAAAACATGGCGGGTTGGTCCAAGTACTAGCATATTTGCCAACATTTGCAAAGAGGGAGGAGGGGAAAAAAAATTCGAGGTTATATCAGCTAGAAGTCCTGGAAGTTGGGGGGAACATAACTTTCAGGTTTTTTATAGCCTGAATGTGGAACTGTAGCACTTTCAACTGGAACTCATTAAGAATTCATGGGGCAGAAAATGTAAGGGGTTCTGGAAACAGGGACTTTGAAAGGCCAAAAGCTAGCTATAAATAAAATGCTGTTGATATTCATTTTTTTTCCTGGTGGTTAAATACACTTATTACAACAGAATGCTTACTTGTAGTGAGCCAGATGATTCTTGACTTTGAAAACCTAGTTGCAATTGAAAGGCACTTTGACATTAAGGACTTATGTTGCCCAGATAGATATGGGACCCAGCTATTACTCAGTCTCCAAAAACAATTTTGTCAGACCGTATGGATTGCAGATATTAAAAAACATCATCTGCAGGTGGAAGTACTAATGTAGGGCATCTGGTGTAATGGTTAAAGGTAACACTTACTGCTTATCATTTTTTTTACTTCAAATTTCCAATTACTTTTCTTTCAACTCTTCCCTCAACTCAGTAAATTTACAGTTTTTCTGTTTTCTCCTATAAGAGCATTTTGACTTTCAACATGGTCTAGAGAAGGACCATGTTGAAAGTCAGAAGGACTCCAGTGCTGTGACTTTAAGTTACTCTATTTGTACCTCAGTTTCTTCATTTGTTGAATAGGGATAAAAATGCATGCCTCATTCATTTCACAAAATTCTTGGTATTTTTGGTTAAGGTAGCATTGAAATCAAAGATCTGTTTTTTTTTTTATTATATTTACAAATAAGATGCAAAACCCCATAGACGCACATAAACATGCATACAAAAATACTTTTCCCTGTCTAAATGATATCTGATTCCATTTTCATATTTGATTATTGTTGTTTGTTGGTAGAAACTAATTTGTTGAAGGTACATCGGAGACCCTTTGCAGATATGAGAGGCATAATGGTAAGGGGAAAAAAAAGACAAAAACAAAAACACTAGAAATGGATTCTTATTACAGCTTTGCGCCTTATTATCTATGTGGTTGTAAGCAAGCCTTTAAACTTCATTGAACCTCAGTTTCCTGATCAGTAAAAGAAAGAGGCCGTACTATGTGGCTTCTAAGTCTAAATTTATGAAAATTCATTTCAACAAGTAGTTTTGTACAACCATAGACTCATAAATTACTATTTAATGGTTTTTCATGTCTTTTCTCTTCAGCTAGATTATAAACTCCTTGAACAAAGAGACTTTTACATTTTTGACTTTGTACATACCAGGTAAAGCTCAATATCTTGGTAATAGTGTCTTTTTAATACTCAAATTCGATTATATTTATTAAACTCCTATTATGTTCAGGATCTGTGCTAAATGTGGGGAATTAAAAAAAAAACACCTTTAAAGGCATAGCCCTTGCCCTCAAGGAGTTTATAGCCTACCTAGAGAGGTGGGAGATGCATTCATGTGTGAAATGTCTAAATAGTATTCATGACAGTCTTTGATCACATCCCAGAATGAGCAGCACAGGAGTTCAGAGAAAAGAGGAATTGATGACGTGAGCTGGAATGGTCAAGCAAGGCTTCATGGAAAATGTGGAATTTGAGTTGGCTAAAAGACTCAGATAAGTTTTCAGTCGGGTCTAACTTTTAGTGACCAAATTTGGGGTTTTCTTGTCAAAAATACCAGAGTGGTTTGCCATTTCCTTCTCCAGCTCATTTTACAGAGGAGGAATTGAGGCAAACAGGGTTAAGTGACTTGCCCAGGTCACCCAACTAATAAGTGTCTGAAGCCAGATTTAAATGTATGAAGATGAGCCTTGCTGATTCTGAGCCCAGTGCTTGACCTGCTGTGCCACCTAGTTTCCCTCGGATAAGTTGGTAGGATTCAGATAAGTGGAAAGGAGGGAAAAATACCACAGAATGGGGAACTAACCTATACAAGGTTATAGGGGAAGGGGGAAAGATATCATTAAGAGACCATAAGTAGTCTCCAGGGCTTGACTGGAGAGGTCAATATGAGAGATGGTAACAAATAAATAAGTTTGGATAGGTAAGGGGGAGTCTGATTATAGAGGGACTTGAAAGCCAGGCCTAAGGAATTTGGGCTTTATCCTTTAGGCTATAGGAAGGGAATGGAGTTTCCTGAAGTGGAGAGTGACATGACAGTGATGTATTAGAGGCAGTAAGCATGGAACAGTACCCAAGATGGCTAGAAGTGGGGAGTCAGAGAGACCAGGAGGAGACTAGTGCAATAATCAAGGTGTGAG
The DNA here is from genome assembly GCF_900497805.2 of Vombatus ursinus. Classification (NCBI taxonomy): domain Eukaryota; kingdom Metazoa; phylum Chordata; class Mammalia; order Diprotodontia; family Vombatidae; genus Vombatus; species Vombatus ursinus. The sequence continues at coordinate 32,843,571 of NW_020954576.1, forward strand.
GTGATGAGGACCTGGGAGAGGGTGGAAATGTTTGTGGAAGGTGTACGGGGACACTGTGTCCACTGTAGCTAGTTAGTTGTTGCAGTTTCTGCTTGCAATGGAAGTTTGCCTTGGCTACTGAACCTTCCTAAATGACTGTTCATTCCAGTCCTCTGCAGGGACTTGGGAAGGAAGGAAGGAAGGAAGGAAGGAAGAGTAGGGAGCAGAGATGGTGGATTCCAACAGAGAGTCTGAATTTGAAATAAGCTGAGGTAGGTCTGGGAAAGAGAACAAGGATGTAAGAGGATCAGTTTGGGTTGACCAATTCTCTTGGTAATTATTTCTAATTAAAACAATTATTAATTCATGAATATAAGCTTTTATCCCTACCTCCTTACCTCCCTTCATACCAGGAAGGGGAAATGGGAAAAAGAGGTATCTTTTTTTAAGCATTACAAGCTCACCAGGAGAATTGTCTACCTTTTATAACATCTCTGTTCTCATTTACCCTACCCAGGGGAGTGGGACATAGCTCGAAAGCCAGGAGAACAATTCCTTGTCTTTGACAGTCTGTCCCCTCACATCCTTGCCCCTGCACCATCCAGCATTTCATGGGCTGTGTACAGTCATGCCCAGAGCCATTGCATTCATGTTCAAAGGGCAGTAAGCTGCTTGCTGCAAAGTCCCTGACTTTGTCAGCATTCCCTGACACCAGTCTGTTCCTCATGAAAAGGACAGGGTTCCAAGACACATAAATCACTAAGCTTCCCAAATGAGACTGGAACCCAGACACAATAGCTGCAATTGGTACAGACATTTTAATGCCCCAGGCTGGTGATTTAAATTATTCTTGGCTCTAATGGACAAGTACTCCACATAGTCACATTCTTTACCTGCAGTTAACTGTAACTTCAAACTCAGTGGAATTCTTTCCTACCTTGAAAACCACAAAATGAAATCAAAGAAACAGGATCTCTTGCAAACTGTGGCTCTGCATTGATGAGTAGAAGCAAAAAAACAAGCACTCAGCCTTGGGTTGGAAAAGACTTTAGAAAAGTCTGATTTCAATCAGTGGGCCAAATAATTTGGGTCACAAGACCCAAAAACCCAGCACACGGAGATCATTAATTCTTCTTTACCACCATGAGCATGCACTCAGGTGTGTGTGTGTGTGTGTGTGTGTGTGTGTGTGTGTGTACACATGATTTACCATCTAGGATTAACAGAAAACAGGACATCAAAGCAAAGGGGAATGTGAACCAGGCAATGAAAACCAATCTGGGCTTAAGGGGATTGGGTCTCTCCATGAACTTGGTGAATTACTGGAGATCGATATTCAGGCTAGAAAAATGTAAAGTATCAAGTCTGGGAGCAATAAATCAAAATAGGGACAAAGTCACTCCCACTTATGTGCACACCTGTTAAAAGAACTTGGTGCTTGTAAGGACAACTCTCTGGGGAACCAGCTCCTGCTGCTTGTATGATACTTTCCAGTGGTCATTTTTCCACTCTTATGAACACTGGCTCTCTTGTAACCAGACTTTGAAATTTTAATTTGCTATTTCAGCCTATTTGTGAGAGGGAGAGGAGCTCTCTGGTGGGTCTCCTGCTTCCTCTATAGTCTGCAGATCAAGTAAATGTGAGCCTAGCTCAGTTTCCTAGGAAACATTCTAGACTATCATTGCAGTGTGAAGGAACAGAAGATCAAAATCCAATCAATAAACATTTATTAAATACCATCTATGTGCCAGACCCTGTGCTAAGTGCTAGGGATACAAAAAGAAGCCAAAGATAATTCCTTCCCTCAAGGAGCTTATGATCTAATGGGAGAGACAATATGCAAACAAGTATATACAAAGTAAGCTATATACAGGATAAATATGAAAACTTTAGCAGAGGGAAGGCACTGGAATTAAGAAGGGTTGGGAAAGGTTTCCTGTAGCAGATGGGATTTTATTTGTGACTTAAAGGAAGCCAGGGAGGTCAGTAGTCAGAGATGAGGAAGGAGAGTATTCCAGGCATGGAGGACAGTTAGAGAAAATTCTCAAAGCTGAGAGATGGGGTGTCTAATTTACAGGACAGACAGGAGGACAGTGTCATTGTATCAAAGAGTATGTGTTGGGAAATAAAGTTTAAGATGACTGGAAAGGTAGAAGGGAGGCTAGGTTACAAAAATGGATTTGGAGTCAGGATGGCAAGGGCACAAATATTTCTAATATTTACCAGCTGTGTGTAATCATGGATAAGTCACTAACCCTGTGAGCCTCGGTTTTAATAATGCCTATAGGACCTAACTTACAGAGAAATTGTGAGGTTAAAATACAAAGTGATTTTGTTAGCCTTTATATACATGTTTGTGTATGTATATGTATATATATATATAAATACACACACATACATATGTATGTGTATATGTATGCATCACTTTCTCCTGCTTCTCCTTTTTCTTCTTATCTCTGTTCATTCAAAATACATGCCCCACTGCTAATGAATGAATGAATGAATGAGGTATTTATTAAAGGTTTACTGTGGACCAAGAACTGAGATAAGCCCTGAGGATACAAATAGGAAAGTAAGAGTCTCTACTTTCCAGAGTCCCATATTCTAATGGGTGAGTCAATGCATATGGAAGGTTTCAGTTGCAAGTCAGGTGGAAAGGTCCCATGATTTAGGTATACTGGCAAAGTAAAAGCCTCTTCTTTCCCCCCATTTCCACTGATAGAATCATATCAGTTTCTGATGAGTTGGTAACATATCAGAGAACCATAAAAACACTGAATCGTTGAATCTAGATCAGCAAGGGAACTGTGGAGTGACATTATTAAACTTGGAATCTGAAGCTCTGGATTGGAGTTCATGCTCTGTTTACTATTTCCTAACCTTGGGAAAACTCATTTCTCTGCCCTGGATGTCATGAATGTCAAAAGGGCTTTCCTCATTTGTAAAAAGAAGAATCTAGACTTGGTAATCTCTAAAGTCCATACCGTATGTTCAATGCATCTCTTATCAGCTATCAAGCTGATTTACATGTTTGTGACCCCTGTCATTGTTTTCTTGGAACATTTGATCTCTCATCACAAATTGGCCAGAATACTATATGGTGTATTTGAATGAATGGTGGGATAGGAATTAGGAGACAGGGATGACCATATCAGCTTTCCCATTAACTAGCTTTGTGATCCTTAGGCAAGTCACTTAACTTTTTTGGGTCTCACTTTAAATAAAGATATTGAATTAGATGAGAGATTCAAACTTCTGACCAACACTTTTGTCCTGTAAAATTCCCAGTGGGCTCAAATATGATGGGGAAGTATTTAATAAAGTAAATAAAAGTAGAATGAAACATAGACAATGTTAATTTGTGGTTTCCTAAGTCAATATGGGGCCCAATATGAGAATTTGACACCACTGAATTATGTCCCAACCATCTGTAACATTCTATGAGTCTTTGATTCTGTGACCTTTGACCCAGAGGTAATCTACTGTAAGATCTCTCCGGGCAGGGAAAGCATTCTACAAAATCATTAATTAGTGATAATTTGACTTCTGTTAAGCATGTCAAGGGACAAGAAAATCAATTCTTTGTGAGGTAGCACATGCCACAATTGGACAGGTTCATTGTTAGAGTTCTTTCTCATACTAAGTTTAATTATCTTGTGAAAGGAAGATTAGATGTGTTCTTCCTAATCCCAGCCTACCGAACTAAGAGTGATGGGTCAAATTTGCAGTAGCTGATTTAGGTTTGATATCCTGGGAAAATCAAAAACAGCAAAAGAAAAAATTCAAAACAAAAAAACAAAACAAAACAAAAATAAAAACAAAAAACCCTTCCTAATAATTAGAGCTATCTCAAATCAGAATGTATTGCCACAGGAAGTAGTGGGTTCCTTTCTCTGGTGGTCTTAAGTAGAAGTTAGATGACCACTTGTCTGGTATACTATAGTGGGGATTCTTTTTCTAGTGTGGGTTGGACTAGATAATAATAGCTAATAGCTAACATTCATACAGTCCTATATGCCAGGCACTGCTCTAAGAGCTTTATGAATATGATCTAATTTGATCTTCATAATAACCTTGAGATCTAGTGCTATTAACATCTCCATTTTACAGATGAGGAAACTGAAGTAGATAGAGTTGAAGTGACTTGCCCAGGGTCACATGGCCAATGAATGTCTGAAGCTGGACTTTAACTCAGGTTTTTTTTTCACTCTGGGCACAGCACTCTATCCACTGCACCATCCAACTGCCTACTTTCCTAGCTTATAGTCTCCTTTGCAATTCTGAAATTTTATTATTCCAAGAAGTTTGCCTCCCTACAACTTCAACCTATTCATCCTACTTAAGCCCTCTGAGGTTACATCGAATAGGTTTAACTTCTCTTTCAAAGTAAAGACCTTTAGATTTGAAAATAGCTACATAGCAAATCTCCAATTAGTGAAAATAATGAATTCCATAAAATGGTCACATGTATTTGAATTTGTACATTTGAAGTTATAATTATGTAAAATATGGCAATTGGTTCTAGCACAATGAAACTATGCAGTGTGAATTTGAATAATGTAACCATTAAATGGGATTTATTATTATCGACAGCTAGTTGTAATTCTCTACTAAGCTTCCTCTTTTCTATGTTAAATATCTTACTTCCTTCAACTCTTTTTCATTTAAATTAATTTCCAGGATCATTCTGCTTCTCTTACTTTCCTGTTAAGAAGCTCCTTATATCTTTTCAGGTAATATCTGATTAACTTCTAGATTTAGGAAAGAAAGGTATGACAATGTGCTTCATCTTCCCCTCATCCTCCATTGCCTAAATTCAGAATTTCAAAAAGGGGGCAATCATTGATTTTGTGATTGAAACTGAAAAAAAAGTGACTTTCTTGTGTAAGTAGGGCTAGACCTCCATGGATCAAAACTGACCTATGCTTTTTTAAATATGGTCATATTTCATCATCATTATTGTTGTTCAGTTGTGTCTGACTCTTCATGACTCTGTAGACCATACCATCCATGGGGTTTTCTTGGTAAAGATACTGGAGTGTTTTGCCATTTCCTTCTCCAGTGGATTAAGGAAAGCAGAGGTTGTGACTTGCCTAGGGTCACACAGCTAATAAGTATCTGAGGCCAGATTAGAACTCAGGTTTTCCTATCTCCAGGCCCAGCACTCTATCCACTGAGCACTGCCTCTTGGACAAACTTGTTATTATTATATTTACATATCTCTTGGAGTTTCTCACATGAAAAGTGTCATAATGATATCATAATTGGCCAATAATGTCCATATATGCATATATATCACCATATATATATGTATATAGAGATAAAATACATGTGTGTTAGGTAAATTTTTTATATCTACCTCTATATCTAGATGTCTAAATGTCATTTATATCTTCATCTCCATCTTGCTCATTTCTATCTCTATTTCTATATCTAGAGATAGAGATAGGAACAGTAAAACAAACAAACAAAAAACTCACCAGGAAGCAAAATATCAGATCTAAGCAAAGAATAAGTTCATAGGGGACCAGTCTCAAAGTAGATTTAACAAGATGACAATCAACAAATCTGTCAGGGCCTCAGAGGTAGGCAGTAGCTAGCTCAAAGTAGAAGACCTAGAAAGGATTAAAGAAAAAAAAAGATGAATCTAGCAGCCCAAGAGGTCAATGCATTTGACCTCTGAAACCCCTGTATATCAGTCCTGATAGCAGATCTGATATTGAAATCTGTGAGGCATCGGAAAGACTGGCAGCAAGGCTCCTGGTAGAAGCTGTGTCATCACAGCCAGTAAAACGCATGCCCAAAAATTCTCATGGGAATAGAACTATAAACTTTGTATTCATATTTTTTATCATGTCCTAAGCCCTTTAGACAACATGGTAGTTAATGACCATGACTGTCAGCAGACCTCATAGAGCAATTTTCCATTCAAGAATTTATGTCTAGTTCAACCAGAGAATCCAAGTAACAAGACCAACCCTTGTTAAAATTAAGGTTTTTTTTTTTTGTTGTTGTTGTTCAGTTGTGTCCAATTCTTTGTGACCCTATTTGGGGTTGTCTTGGCAAAGATTTGAGAGTGGTTTGTCTTTTCCTTTTCCAATTAATTTTATAAATGAGGAAACTGAGACAAACACGGTTAAGTGTCTTGCCCAGAGTCACACAGATAGTAAGTGTCTGAGGCCAGATTTGAACTCAGAAAGATGAGTCTTCCCAACTCTAGGCCCAGCACTCTATCCACTGTACCACCTAGCTGTGTAAGATTAAGTAGGTAATCTTTGTATCTAGCATTCTCCTAAATTGTATCTCCACTCTTTCCCAAACCCTTCTTGCTGCCTACTCAAACAATCCCACAATGTACCTAGTTTTGATAGCCATCTTGATGTCTTCTAGTATCCTAGCAACCTAGAATCCTTCTTTCTTCTCCCATGGTATCTCACATGGGGACACTGAAGCTTCAGACTTTTTCTTTCCTCCTTTCATCAAGACTTACTTAACATATGATTCATGCTTTCATCACCAGTTCTTTTGCTATCTAAACTAATCTGATAAATTAATCTTCTGTAGTGATTGCTAGGAAATAGCCTAGCATGGATAGAGGCCCAGGCTCTGCAGTCAATATGGACCTGAATCAAGCTTTATTCTTTTATGTGCTAGCTGTATGATCCTCAGCAAATCACTTAACCACTAGATGACTTTCAACAAAGCTGCACAACAGTTGTTGATTGCCATTGGTAGAAGTTTTTTCACTGGTCTATTCTTTACTCTGATGAAATCGTTAGTCTGAACAATAATAGCAAAAAGATCACTAACAGACATCACCCTATTGAAATCACACATTGCATTTCAGTTGTGAACTTATCAAGGTTTGCTACTTTCACCTAAAGGAGTGACTATATTGTTGGGAGTACTAGGTCAGAGCATGATCTTTTGAAACACAAAGTCTTTTTTGCCACTTTGCTCTGCCTCCATAATCATCAGTCATTTCTTCTTTATGTATAAAGATCCTATTCAAAAAAAAAGTACACCAATGTTTGAGGGGTAAATATTTTATCAGAGTAATATATTAGTTAATTTAACCTCAGGAAGAGGCAAACCAAACCATATCACATAGCACAAAAAATTTAAAAAAATAGGATTGAGTAAAGCAGGGATTAGAAATACCAGATACAGCAATAAGACAAGAAAAAAAATTCACGGTATGTACTTAGACAAAGAAGAAACAAAATTATTACCATTTTGCATATTTGGCTTACCCAAAGAACCCTAGAGATTCAGTTAAAATTACTTGAAACAATAACTTCAATAAAAGATAAACCCATAAAAATCAACAGCTTTTCTGCATAGTACCTAAAAATCCCAGCAAGAAGAGATAGAGATGAAATCTCATTCGAATAATTACAAAATGTAGAAAGTATACGGGAATTCATCTACCAATCCCCTCCTCCCCCAACTGAACTTTTATGAAAATAATTACAAAACACCACTTACAGAACTAAAGGAAGACAAATAATTAGAGAGATGTTAATTGTTCACATTTGGGTTGTGCCAGTATAATTAAAATAGTGATATTGTCTAAATTAATTTATACACTTAGTGCTATGCCAATTGAACTACCAAGGGATTATTTTATACATCTAGAAAAAATAATAACAACATTTATTTGGAGGGAACGAAAGGTCAAGAATTTCAAGGGAAATGATTTTTTAAGAGTACAAATTTTGTACTATTCTAGCAGTACCAGATCTCAAACTATACTATAATGTAATGATCATTAAAATAATTGAGTTCTGGTTAGAAAAATAGAGAAGTTAGTCAACGGAACAGATTAGGAAAATAAGGCCTGGAAGCAATTGGTCATAGTAGTATAGTATTTGATAAACTTAGGAACACTAGTTACAGGTTGATACTAAAATGACTACTAATAATACATGCAACAATTGTTAATAAAGTACTTTACAAGTACATTGATCCTCATAACAACCCTCTAAGTAGATACTATTGTCATCACCATTTTACAGATGAGAAAGCTGAGGCTGACAGGTTAAATGGTTTAATTTGCCAAGGGCTACACAGCTAGTCATTATCTGAGTCCTGATTTGAACTCAGGCCTTCCTAATTACAACCAAATCTACCACTCTAACTATATGCTACCTATAAACCTCTTAAGGAATCCCTCTTTGACAAAATGCTGGGAAAACTGGCAAGCAAAGACTGACATCTTATGACATATGCCACAATAAATAAATGAACTAAATATAAAAGGTCATATCATACAGGAATTTGACAAAGGAGATAGCTTTCACAACAGTGGCAATGAGAGAAATTCTTACCTAAATAAGGGTTAGAGATGATCATAAAACAGTTACAATCAAACTGTTTGGTTTCAGGACCTCTCAATATTCTTAAAAACTATCAATGATGCTCCAAAGAGCTTTTATTTATATGAGTTATATCTATTGATATTTGCTATGTTAGAAATTAAAATATTTTATTTTCTTATGAAAATAATTTTGACCTCACAGACCACTTGACAGAGTCTTGGGTACCCCCAGGGATACCTAGGATACATTTTGAGAACCACGGACATAAAAAAAAATTAAATGAACAGTTTTGAATAAATGAAATTGAAAATTACTTTTTGCAAGTAAAAAATGCCTTTTGAATTAGAAGTGAAATAAATCTTAAAACATTTTATAGCATATTTCTCACAAAGATCTAATATTCAAAATGTATAAATAATTGATACAAGTTAAGAATAAAAGTCATTCCCTAATGGATAGGTAATTAAAACATATGAACAGTCAGTTAAAAATGAAGAAATGCAAACTCTTCCCAGTAATATGAAAAAAAATGTTCCATTACTGGTAATAAAAGAGCTGTAGATCAAAACAACTCCTAGCTTCCACCATACACTCATCATATTCACAGAGATGACTAAATAAGAAAATTGTAATTATTAGAAGGAATAAGAGGACAGGCATACATGTTCACTGTTGGTGGAGTTTGAACTGCTTCAACCAGTTTGATTAGAATTATACCTGAAACTACACCCAACTACATTTGGATTAGAATAACACCCCAAAGATCACTAAATTATACATACTCTTTGACTCAACAATATTATTATTATTAGGATTCATTTCAAAGACATAAAGGACAGAGGAAAAAGTATATCTATTTACAAGATATTTCAGCAACATTTTTTTTGATTGTGACAAAACCTGGAAACAAAATAAGTTCTCGTTAATTTAGGAATGATAATAAATTATAGGATGTGAATATGATGGAATTTTATTGTACCAAGCAAAATGAAGAATATGACAGATTCAGAGAAAGATGGAAAGACTTTTTTGAATGGGTACAGAAGTAAGTGAGCAGAACCAGGAGAATAGGTTCAATAATGATCATAATAATATGAGCAAAACAACTCTGAAAGACCTTAGAACTTTGACTACAGTAATGACCCATCATAACTTCAAAAGACTGATGAGAAAGCTTATCTTGTATCTCTTGATTGAGAGGTGATGGACTAGGGATATAAAATCATTTATGCATTCCAAGAGATGACCAATATCTTAATTTGTTTTGCTTGATTTTACATATTTGTTAAAAGAGAGGGCTTCTTCTTGGGGAGTGGGAGGAGAAGGGTTGATGGGTAGTGAAAGATATGAAAAGTTAAAAGCATCGGTGAGGCATTTTAAAAGTTAGAAAATAAATCAAATTTTAAGTCTATATTTATGTGAAGTATTTAACTATGAATAGTTCATATTTATATAATTTTGTGTGGTTTAAAGTTTACTATGTGTTTCTACAAGTCATTTAAATAGTACAAGTGATATCATCTCCATTTTTAAAATGAGAAAACCAAGATTTCCAAAAGTAAAGTGACTTGCATAAAGTCATGATGTTGATAAGTGTTATAGATTTCCTGATTCGAAAACAGTGATCTTTCCATTGCACCATGCTGTGTGTATATGTGGGTAATTTGATTACTAATGAATGGGGTTCAAAGTCAAAGTCCTGACTTTTATAGTCCTCATTAAAGAAAAATGTCAATGGCAGGCCCACGAGGCCTTCTTTCTAAACCTCCTCATTCTGTTACAACAAGGTATACTTTGTGTGCCTTTAAATTAGACTTCATTTTTTGATTTAGTTCTCAGGTGATTTTTTTTTCCTGAAACAAGGTTTAGTGTTCTGGAGAAGTGTTTGTCCAAATTAAACTGAAGCCAGCACAGCTGAATATTATGGGGAATTGATAACAAAGCAATGTATAGAAGCTATTTTTGCATCTTGTAACAGGTAAAGGCTACATTATTAAAGAATTGCAAATTCTAATTTGGGTAAGTGGACTTCTTTTTTAAAGGCCTGTTGATGTTGCACTGATAATGACATTTCTACCATACTATAAATTGTATCAAACTTTATTTGAGATGAAAGGATTTTCTGTTTGGGGAAGAAAGTCAGGTGTATTTAATTCAATTGGTATTTCAAGTAATTGAAGAAATGATGACATTGTTACCACAATGGGATTCCCATTCTGTTTCTCAAGGAGGTGATGCAGAATGGGAACCTACAAACAATAGATTCTATTCACTGGAAAGTAAGTAAACAGGAAATTCAAACAAAATAACTAGTGTTTTAGATTTAGATATAGGAGACAATAAAGCAGTCTGCTCTAATAGTTTCTTGACTTCTAGTTGTTTCCATTAGATTGGCTGAATGATTCTTCTTTATATAGCCACAGAAGAGGAGACCTTGAAAGGTTATCCAGGTTAACCCCCTGCCTCTGAAGAAGAAGACATTTAAACAACCTAATACAATCACAAGAAACTGAAAACTCTATAATAAAATACAACCTAATAATAATGTGCATCCTCTATGACATAGAGGATGGAGAGCCAGCTTCATAGGACAGCCTGAGTTCAAGACCTGCCTATAATATGCACTGGCTGTGTGACTCCAATAACAGCTAACGTTTATATAGCGATTTAAGGTTTGTAAAGCACTTTACAAATAATATATCATTTCATTTTCAAAACCATCCTAGGTGATAGGCAAGACAAAGCAACAAATATTCTTTAAGTGCTTGCTATGTACCAGGCTCTGTGCTAGGCTTCAGGGATACAAAGAAACAACAACAAACAATTCTCTGCCCTCAAGGAGCTTACCTCCTCATAAGGGAAGACAACAGAAACAGAGGAGCAGAAAAACTGGCAGGACACTACCCACCTCAGTGACAGATGTCTTTTCCAGGGTAAGAAGGTCCCAGGCACTGAGGGAAGTTCCAGGGTAAAGCGGCAACTGAGGCATGTTGACAAAGTCCAAAAAATCAGAGGCAGAGCCAGAATAATGAGTATGGGCTAATGGGAAATCCCTGGAAGAAGACAATTGGCCTGGCTGAGGGATATTCGAGGGTGAGAAGACTGTATGTATGTATGTATGTGTGGATGGATGGATGGATGCATTCATGGATGGATGGATGGATGGATGTATTGAAGGATGGATGTTATAAGTAAATATGTGTATACGTGCATATGTTTTTCTGCATAAGAAGATCCCAAGCTTTTAGGGGAGTTCTAGTGTAAGACAACAACTGAAACACAATGACAAAGTCTGGAAAGTTGGGAGCAGAACTGGGAGGGGAAAGATAGGAGCTCTTATTATCCACTTCTTACAGATGAGGAAACTGAGGCACAGAGAGGTTAAGTGCTTTGTCTAGGATCACACAGTTAGTAAGCTTCTGAGACTCTATTTGAATTTAAGTCTTTCTGACTCCAGGTCCAGCTGACTATCCATTGCACCACCTAATTGCTTCCAAGCAAGTCACATAAGCTTTCAGTTCCCAAAACAAGTTTCTAAAACAATACATTGCAAAACTAAAGGCTTATTTGTAATGGTATAGGAAGTTTTCTCACCCAAGAGCTCCATGCATTGGTTTAATCACCAATCTAGACAAAATAATAATAGTGCCCCTCTCCCCAAACCCAACTTATCACCTACCTCCATGGGCTGCTGACAGTGGCAAAGTAAGGTGATGCCTGCTCAGCTGATGTACAGAGGGGACCACATGGACTTTAAGGCACACAAAGTAGTGGTTGAGGTCTCGGAAGAACCCAGAAAAATCAGCCAATTGGGCTCTGGCAAACCCCCGGATTAGGTTAGTACCCTGGCCAGCATTATGCATTTGTTGCTATTAATCAAAGAAATATGCAAGGTTTCAGTTTGGCCCTACTCCTCTGGTAATGAGCTAGCCTTTATTTATATACACGTATATTTATATATATATATATACACATATATGCAATACACATAAATGTGAGTATATATATATGTATGTGTGTATGCATATATAATGATATGACCTATATATATGTGCGTTTAGTTATATCATTATATATGACTTGTTTATCATGTCATATGTCATATTATTATACATGGCATATGCATGTCATCATGTCATCAACCAGGAACTGGTTGTTTCACTCTTCTCTGTGTCAAATTAATCTTCATGAGGGTATTGAATAGGGCTAGACTGAAAGCCTTCTATTTCTTAGATTAATAGTGGCAGATATATTATGCTGGCCAGGGTGCTCACCCAATCAGAAGGGTTGCCAGAACCCAACTGACTGATTATACATAGGTGCCTGTTTGCATTCATATCTCTACATGTATAAATATATACATGTATATAACTATATTCACATATATGTACATTTACATGTATCAATATAATTTCTATTTCCCACCTTGCTGCACTTCTCTGGATTTGTCTGTCATGCCCCAGGAATTTCTTTATCCTGTAAGATCACATTAGCCCTGGACTTCACATCTCATCAATGCCCTCTGTCCCTGGAAGATCCCTTTGATTGGAGAGTGGATCAGGAAGCTCCCCTATAACTTTCATTTAAGAATGGCAGCTAGGCCAGCTATTTTTTCATTCCCTCTTTTAGATTTCTCTATCATGCTCTTATACCAGGTATCTTCCCCCTACCAACTTTTTAGCTTCTTTTATATGTAGTCTTCCTCTATTAGATTGTAAGATCCTGGAGAGGAGGGACTGTCTTTCTTTTTCATATTTCTCTCCCTAGTACCTAGCACACTGGATAGCACATAATAGGTGCTTAGTAAATGATTATTGACTGACTTACTGTTTATTAACCAACTGATTGGCTAGAAGGCCAGATGGCTCTAACTGCAATAATAGGCAAACCATGAGTATTATGTGCCAATACTGCAGCATTAAAAAAAATGAAAATGAATCACACCAGTAACAGGAAAGAACTTCACTGCTTCTTGTCAACAACCCTCAGCTCCATGTTACACAATAATGTATTATAGATCAATGTAGGGTGACTATAAGAAGCGTATTTATTCTAACACCTAGATTAGATTAAAAAATAACAGTAAAAACTGTGGGGTTGCTTAAATCTGAAGATACAAAATCTGCAGATCATGAAGGCATTGAAGATCTACACTCAATTCAAACCCCAGAAGTACTAACTAAAAATGAAACAGAGGGTAAAAGCAGTGCCCGTGTTTCAAATTATTTCAAAAAACAGCTAAGCATACTTAAACTGGAATTTCAAAAGCCCTTTTTGAATTTGATGCTGTCAATCTAACTTCTAAAGCAATTATACCAAAAAAAATTTATAACCTGGTATCTGCTATAACCATCATGAACAAATGCTCTCTTCCACAATATTTGACGGAAAGTGTAAAAACTTTTTAGGACTTACACACAGTAGTATGTGATACACCTTAAGCCATGAAAAAAAAATATAATATGTGTGCTCTGTCTTTACTTTCTCTGGCTTATCACATCTTTTCCTAAGGCCTTTCAGATACTCTGTTGTGGTTGGGATGTCTCCTTTCTCTGCCATTGGCTCAAGATCCCATGATCTGCATTTTCCTAATTTTTAGGGGAACAGTACAATTAAGCCCTGCACCCTCAGTACAATTTAGCTACTTAACATCAGTAACTCTTAGAAAGCAATGTTTATTTAAAAGACAGGACAATAACAAACATATAAACATTTCCTCCACCTTCTTGAGGGCATAACACTCTTTGGTCTTGGGAATGGGTCAGAGTGGTGGAGATTAAGCTCAAAACTTGGCTCAGTTCCTACATAGCTTTGGTTGCACCAAGTTCGTATTCTAAGGCATTATTGGCATTGTTGCCATATCCACTGGGTTAGAGTCCCAAAGATTATTCCAAATTATCACATAGTACTTCTCAAGGCCTTGGTGATGAGCTAGCTACAACACTAAGTCTGAATTCCTGGACTCCCCAATTCTTGTGACTCATACTTGTGGCCTTTGAAACTCCCAAAGTTTGAGTTCCAACCCCTGAACCTAGAACTACAAAGAATGAATAAAAACGTACAAGCAGTCCCCATTTCTCAGGAAGCCATCTGGCCTCAGAAAGGAGAAGAATTGAAGTCCTAAGGTCTTCTCTCCATCTCATAGTTTTGCTTATAAGATGATGGGATCTGCACATGCACCAGACCCCCATTACATAACAACCATAGGGGGAAAAAGATAGGAATACACTATGGATAGACACAAAATACCACCAAGGAAGAATTGGTTTAAAAAAATATTAACAACTATGGAAAGATGTTGGAAGATTCCATCAACATCTATATAGTATGTCTCCAAGTGGCTTACCTGAAGTCACACATCAAGGAAATACATGAGCCAGGACTCAAACCCAGGTCTTTTGACTGAATCTAGTGACCTTCTGCTCAGTGTAGAATGCTTTCACAATTCATACCTTGCCAAACTTCAACCCTAGGTCATCTTACCATTTGTTTCTTCCATTCTTACTCTTCTGTTGCTGAACATTGCTGAGAAAAATCACACAGCCATGAAGTGGAGCTCACTCCAAGTTCATGAAATCTAATCTCAATTAGACCCTGGTTGCAGTTTGGCAACTACAAACCTGCATGTCTTATTTCCCCATCTATATACAATTTTTGAGAATATTCTATACAAGCACAAAGGACATCTTCATTGAATGTAAACTGATTAGTGTTTCACATAACCTCATATATCTAGGCATCCCCAGGCATGTTTCACTTATCACCCCAGGCAGCTTCTCTCCAGCCAACTTCCCTTTTAACCCCTGTTCTCAACCTTTCCAGTTCTAGAAATAGATCATAATCAAACCAATATTGCCATTGCTACTGGAAAGGGATACAAGACTACATGACTCAGAGCCAGGGGTAGGTTGGAGACAGTTCATACCAGCTCATGAAAGCCAATTGTTAAATTTTCAGCATGACCATTTATACCTCAAGAATTGTTAAATATCTTGAATCAAGGCTTGATTTATTGTTTTATTGATTGCCTAGCAATTTTTGCAAGCAAAATTCCATAGTAGAGCATAACTTTTGACTGTCACACTATTGACAAACAAGATCCCACTAATGTTAAAATTACTTGATAAACTTGGTCCTACTTATCATTTACACATATGCATGCTGGGGGCCATCACCAGTCAGGATTTTGCACAGCCCTGCCTCACTTAAATCCAATTCACTTGCAAATCAAAATATCACCCTCCTGATGTCCTTGGTCCTCTTCTAGAATGAAGGATGAATAACAACAATGTACATGCCACTTCAATATACTTTTAATTCATTTACTCATTGGCTAACCCACTGAACCAATTTGGTAACAGAATAAGGAAGTAGATAGTCTATGATATAGAGGGAGAAACTAAGACCCAGAGAAGGTAATCAACTTATGTTCCATATTGATATCTTTTGGTTTTCTATCACCTTTATCTCTAAATGTGTCCCTCCTTTCTCTCTTATCCAATGTTATCCCTTGTAACAAGGATTACAAAAAGAGGGGAAAAAAATTCAGCAAAACTAAACAATGAATCAACTGTGTATAACAATGCATGTTACGTTCTATGCCTAGAATGCCCCTTATATTAAGGCAAGCCATTTTAAAGGTCACTTAGTAAGGCACGTAATACCAAGAATTTTATCTGCCTCTGAATCAAGATCTGGTGATGGTGATGATGATGAAGGCTTATATTTATTGTTGTTGTTGTTGTTCAGTTGTTTCAGTCATGCCTGACTCTTCATGACCCCATTTTGAGTTTTCTTGGTATAGATACTAGAGAGATTTATCATTTCCTTATCCAGCTCATCTTACATGTGAGGAAACTGAGGCCAGATAGAAACTCAGGTCTTCCTGACTCCAGGTCTGGTGCCCCATCCACCGTACCACTTATCTGACCCTTCTATTTATACAGCATTTCAAAATTTATAAAGCACTTTCTTCACAACAACACTGTGAGGTAGGCTGTACAAGTATTAATACATTTTGTACATGTGAGTATCTCTAGTACACTAATCTTATTGCCTTGTTTCTATAAATTATGGATGATTTTACTTTGTTTTCTATGTGAAGAATGTGGTGTAAGGAACCAGGGTCTGTTCTAGAAGACAAAAGACTTGAGTTCTTCTAATTAAAGCACAGTTGGAAAGAGCCTTATGTTTCTCTTTTTAAGGCATGATATATCACATATGTTCTTAGACTGTGAGCCACATGTGTTCCCTGTGGAATCTCCTATGATATTTGGCTCTGTCCAGTTTAACATTATTATCATATTAACATTATCATAAAAATGACCTACCTGTGGTTGGGAATTTGCTTGCTTTTCCCTATGGACTACATCTCTTAGAAGTCCTCTAATACTTGGCCTGCTGCTATGACCAGTAAAGAAATTTCCTGTTCCACTCATGGAGAAGTCAACAGACATGAGCAGCAGAACAAACAGGGCCCCAGTCAGCTGAACCAATGAAGACTAGATCAGACAAGCAGTCAGGGTAGGATAAAAGTTTCTGCTAGTGTTAGATAGGTGATCAAGAATTTCAGTCCCCAGTGCTCAATGGATACAATACTGTATGAGTCAAAGCCAGGGGTATGTTGGAGACAGTTCATATCAGCTCATGAGAGCCAATTGTTAAATTTTCAGCAGAACCATTTATATCTCAGAAATTGTTAAATATTTTGAATCAAGGTTTGATTTATTATTTTATTGATTGCCTAGACTCAAGAAAGTGATGGAGAAAATGTTAATAGTGCAGATTAAAGTTAAAAAGACTTCCTGAATGTCTCTATAGCTACATTTGGAGAGCCAGCTATTAAACATTTTCAAATACACTTGTGCTGTGATAGTGAGAGTTCTGAGGTTCACCTCAAACCCTTAAGCTTGGTTACTTTTATAATGAAATTATGTCAGTGGCAATGAGGTTCAACTTCATCATGGGGCAGAGTGAACTGAGATAGTTGCATTTCTGAAATACACGGATTTGTTTACATTGTATCACCCTTTTGCCTAATTTAATTAAACAATTTACTAAGATATGGTTAATTTGTTCGGTGATATTTGTGGCTAACTTTGAAGGGAAGATACCAAGTTTAGAGATTTTGATTGTTACCCCCATACACACACCCAAATACCTCTAGACCCAACCAAGGGATGAAGTCAGCCTATGTAGAGGGAGGAGCTTCTAGATAAGTGATAATAAGCTTCTCTAAGGAGAAAAGACAGCTTGATGATACCCTGATGGTGGTATGCACATCAATGCTTTGGGTAAAAATAAAATAAATGTTTATCAAACTTGCCAATAACACCCAGTTGGAAGAAATAGCTAAAAACACTAGATGACAAATTTGGGATCCAAAAAAAAAAACTTGGTGGACAAAAATGCTGAGCTGAACCTAACAAGATGAAATTCAATTAGAAAAAATGAAAGAAGTCTTACACTTATATTTATGAAATCAACTTGAGAAGCACAAGCCTCACTAGACAGAAATTCATCTGAAAAACATTTGGGGTTTTTAGTGTATTACAAGTTCAATATAAGTCAGTATGATCTGCCCCCATTTACCGAGGCAGACATAGCATCAACAATAAGGAGGTGATATTACCCTTCTGCTCTGCTTTGGTTAGATTAGTGGAATATTGTATTCTGATCTGGGTACCACTTTTTAGGAAGTATATTGGTAAGGAGGAGAACACCCAGGGAAAGACAACCAGAATGGTGAAGGGTTTTCAGTTCATACTAATAAAGATAGTTTGAAGCAATTGATAATGAAAAAGAGAAGCTTTAGGGAGAACAGTAATGGCTATCTTCAAATATTTGAAAGGTTGTCATGAAAGGGGACTTAAAATTCTTTTGCTTGACCTGAGAGAGAATACCTAGGTATAATGGATGGAAGTTACCAAGGGGCAAACTTACTGATGTCAAGATGAACTTCCTAAGAATTAGAGCTAGCCCCAAGTGAGGAGAATTGCCTCTGGAGATGCTGGGTGCACTCCCTCCATTGAAGTTCATCAATAAAAAGGTTAGATGAGAAGTTGTCAGGTATGTTGTAGAGGGAATAATTATTTAGATATGGTTGGGATTAGATGGTAGTTGAGGCCCCTTCAAACTCTGAAATCCTGTGTAATTCTGTGAAATTAAAAAAGATATTTGGGCTTACTATAATGAGAACTTCCCCAAAATTAGAGCTATTTAAAAGTGGAATGGGCTGGCTCCAGAAGTTGTAGGCTCCCTGTCACTGGAGGTCTTTGAGTAGAAGCTGAGTGGCCACTAGTTGGGTATTATATAATGGAAATTCTTTTTAGGGTATGGATGCTAGATGGTCTGCAAGGACCTTTCCTAATTTGGAATTCTATGATTATATTATTTTAAGTCTAGAAGAACTTTAAGGCTACATTCAGGTCTAAACCTGTCATTCTATGATTCTAATGACTCCACACTAACTGATAAAGAACCGACTGCTTTTATTGAACTGTGGGAGATTTGGATCACTCGTATTTGCTAAGTCTTTTTGCCTTGGCTACTCAGTCATACCCTCTGAGGACAGAGTGTAGTCAATTAGATGTGTGTTATTCCTATTCTGCTGGTAGGGCCCCAGTGTGTTGACATACACCTGTAATTGGGGCTAAACTACTTTTCTTCGGCAACTTCAGGTGGCAGATCCTGGCTTGTAAGCTCACCAAATTGAGATGCAAATCTCCATCTGCAGCTTGAAACTTGTCTAATAAACGATGAAGGCAATTATTTTCCTTTGTCAACAAATATTGCAAAGGTGAGTCAGAAACTCTGACATTTACCCAGAGCCTGGGCAGGGACTGTAGCTGGCTGTTCTGTAATGTGGGCGTGCTGATTATTTTTTCATCTCTGGGGAGAATGCCAGTTCCTCATCAGAATCTGAACTTGCTCTCTGCATTGATGTCAAAGTCTATAGCTTGGGATGGGACAGAACCTCACTGTTAGAACCTCTGTTATTAGGGTAAAAATTAGGGCAGTGAATGAGAGGTGTATTCATGAAAAGATGATTACACCTCCTATTTCTGAGAGAGTGATATGGTTGTCAAGTCCTTTTAGCATCTCCAACCTCTTAAATTTTTCAGAATTCAGATAATTGTTAGAAATAGTTGTAAAAGTAAATGTTAGTTAAAAGCCTCAATAAGCTTATGACACCTTTTGAACTGAAAGAGACTGTAAAAAGCAATCCTTTAATTTTACAGATGAGAAAACTGAATCCCAGGAGTGGATAAGAGGCAGAACTAAGCCTGGAATGCAAAAGTCATGCCTCCAATTCCAGTAGCTTTTCTATTGAATCAAGCTCCCGCTCAAGATCATGTTTTCATTTTGATAATTGACTATCTTTTCATTTCAGGACAAGCCACTTCATCTCTTTGGGCCTCAGATTCCTTATGTATAAAATGAGGAATAGTACAAATTATCTCTTGGTCCCTTGTACCTCTAAACTCTGTGATTTTGTGATTATTTTGTTAGTCTGTGACCAGGCCTTCACCTTCACTATGCTGTCCTCTTTGGAACCCATCTTAATACAACAGGCTGGTTTTTGTTGTTGTTGTTTGTTTGTTTGTTGTAAGCTAAAGTATTGCAAGAATTTTGTTGAAGATTTTTAAAAATACATTCTTCAAATATACATGTATGTGTGGGAGAGGGTCATTCTGCATTTTTGTGAAGATTCCATGAAAACTAAATTTTTCATGTAGTCATTTCTTTATTCTCTGACATAAATTTTCTATGCCTATAATTTTTGCTTTCTACTTCCTACTTTGGAAAGTTTCAATAACCTTTTAGTAAGTATTTCCTTTCCTGGTACAAGATTTTTTTAATCTACCCATTTGAACCATTTGTTAACAGGCAGAGGCAAAAGATTTCATTAAAGGCAAGAGAGAATGAAACAATTGACTAGGGGCAGCTAGGTGGTGCAGTAGATAGAGTGTTGGGCCTGCAATCCGGAATACCTGAATTCAAATCCAACCTCAGACTTACTAGTTGTGCAACCCTGGACAAGTAACTTAACTCCTATTTGTCTGTTTTCTCAATTATAAAATGGGAATAATCCTAGCACCTACATCCTAGGGATGTAGGAGAATCAAATGAGATGATATTTGTAAAGTGTTTAGCACACAGTAGATACTATATAAATGCTAATTATTATTTAAATGAGATTTTAGAATTCCTTTGATTCATGATATTCCTATTAACAATCATTAAGAATTGACTGGATTTTGAATGACGGTTTAGAAGAATCAGAATTTTTAAAAAATTTAAATAATGACTGTCTCCATTGTAAGGAAATCCTGATTATGTTATAAATACATTAATAATTATATTGCTTTATATTTGAGGAAACTTTTCCTGCGTATTTCATCAATCAGTGAAGATTGTCCCAATGAGTCTATAAGATGGGTACTACAGGTATGTTTCCTATTTTATATAAACTGAGACTTTGGAAAGTAACAACTTGCTCCTGGTTCCTCCAACAGTCTTATTTTCTGTCAGGATTGACACAATGGGACTAAAACCTGTGTCTTCTGTCTTTGTATCTCCAGGGCCTATCATAGCACCTTGAACACTAGCCCCTTAATGGATATTGAATTGAATTGATTGTTTTTAATTAACTTTAAAAAAAGCAACTATCAATATTTTGAATCGTTTGCTCTCAGAAGCTATGGCTATTTGTGTCACTGCTCTTTGCTCCTAATACACATAATTGAGAGGAATCTGGATTTCTGTGGCATTTTCCAACCTAAAGTGCTAGAAAAAAAGAATATGATTCCAGGAGTTGGTAATTTGAAACTTGAAATAACATTGCTTCTTACCTTGGAACACTCGATCTGGGCTAAAATAGGATGGGTAATATTTCCAGGTTCTTCACCCTGGATCAGGATACCCTTGTTTTTAGTTAAGATAACTTGTTTATTCTACACCATACTTTAATATCTTTTCACCCAAAAAAAATCCTACATTTCATTGAGGCCTTTTGTCATTGTATCATGGGAATATCCCACCCATCCCCTGTAGACTGAAAACCTCTCCTGAGACAAGGATAAAAATCAACTAAGTATCAAATCTTTTATATTGACTATATTTGACAAAGTATGCAGTATTGTACCAGAGCAATATCTCCAGTGTCATACCTTTTCAAGAGTAATTTTGGGCTGAACATTTTTGTAGATGAAGTTTATATCCTTTAAGCCATGAAAATCTGGACTTTGCCTTGAAACCAACGACTGTGGTTAAAATATTTTAAATTTAGTATTAGACTGTTTACAAATCTCAGCAGTGTGTGATGCCAGTTGCCAGGTCTTATATCTTTTATTGACATAAACTGTAATATTGTATTCAATTCTGGGCTTCATGTTTGCATGAGGAACAATGACAAATGGGAGCACGGTTAGAGGAAAGTGATGAGAATGATGAGTGGTTTGTAAAATATGTCATATGAAGACTAGTTGATGAAATGGGGTAGTTTAACCAGAAAAAAAAAAGAAGAATATTTAAGAAGAAGCACAATAACTTCTTCAATTTTGGAAGTGATATTTTGAGGAAGTGAGAGTAGAGGATAGCACAGAAAGCAGATTTGACTTCAGAGGACCTGCATGTGTAGCTTATTACCTTGGTGACCTTGGGGAGGTTACTTAATCTCTATGGGTTATAGGACTGGAAGGAACCTTAGATATTATCAATGAGAAACTTCTTATTTTCAACATGAAGAAAACTAACACGAGAATTAAAGAGATGAAAAGACCTGCTCGAGTCACACAGGAAGTAAAAGGCAGACTTGGGATTTAGACCTAGTGGTTTTGTTTGTTTATTTTTACAGGCAATCGTGGTTAAGTGACTTGCCCGGAGTCACACAGCTATTAAGTATTCAAGGTCAAATTTGAACTGAGGTTCTCCTGAGTCCAGGGTTAGTGCTCTATCCACCGCACCACCTAGCTGTTCTTAGACCTAGGTTTTACAAATCCAAATCCATATTGTCTCTCTGGCATAGTGGAGAGACTACCCAATCAAAAGTTTGGTGTCTTATCCTCCTTTTACCATTTAACTACCTAAATAATCTAGAGCCTTCATTTCCTCATTTGTACGAGAAGGGGCTAGCATAAATGAATTCTAAGATCTCTTCTAACTGATTTTATGAACTCAACATTTAAATGAAGGAAACACACACACACACACACACACACACACACACACCTGATTTATGTGCATAGACAACCTCTAAGTGGGTTGTAAAGTTGGCCAAATAACATTCCCAGCCCTGTTGCCTCTAATTATTGTCAGCATCATTATAATTACAGAGTTTTTGAATAATAGGACATCATGTGAACCAACTTCTTGGCCACCCCATTCACATGAAATTATATTTTCCCCCTCAGTGAATTCTAGTTGGCACTATGGGGAAGGAGAAGGAAGAAATATGTGATTAAGGAAGTCAGCATTGAATCCTTTAGTTTCCTTCTAGAACACTAGGGCTGTATATGAATGACATGGCATATGTTACCAACGTGGTATTTATCAATCAAATAAGCAGTATATTATGGTAGAAAAAGCACTGGAATGAGATTCAAAAACTCAGTTCTAGGATCTGCTCAATCAACTTTCTGTGTTCTTCAGAGTAAATTATATAATCTTTCTGGCCTTTATTTTCCTTAGATTTAATGGTGGGGTCAGGGTGGCGGGTGAGAGGATGGAGTATAATCTCTAAAGTTCTTCTATTTTTTAAAATTGTTTTCTTTAATTTTTCAAGTAATAAATTTAGCATTAATCTGTCCCTCCCATGACCCCCTCCCCATTGAGCAAAGTTTTAAAACAACAATAGTAGCACTTTTTGTTGTTGTTCAGTTGTTTTTGACTCTTCATGAACCTATTTGGGGTTTTCTTGGCAAAGAACCACTGGAGTGGTTTGCCATTTCCTTCTCCAACTCATTTTGCAGATGAGGAACTTAGGCAAACAGGGTCAAGTGATTTGCCCAGGATCATATAGCTAGTAAAAGTGTGAGGCTAGATTTGAACTCACAGAGTTGAGTCTTCCTGACTTCAGGTCCCACACTCTATCCACTATACTACCTAGCTGCCTTATATATATTATCTACATAATATGGTGAAACAAATTTCCACATTGACCACGACTGAAAATATATACCTCTTTCTGCCTTTTTAAATTTGTCACTGACAGGAGGTGTTTTGTCTTAATTTTTTTGGACTTCTGGTTTTATCATTGTATTGATCAGAGTTTTCAGGTATTCCCAAGTTGTTTTTCTCTGTAATGGTGCTATCATTGTGTAAGTTGTTGTATTTATATTTACTTCACTCTGAATCACTTCAAAGAGGCCATCCCAGTTATCTCAAAAATTGTCAATTTCATCACTTCTTATTCCAGAAAAATGTGCTATTACATTCATATGCTACAACTTGTTTTCCAAGTAGAGGACTCTTCCTTAGTTTCCAATTTTTTGGTTACCACAGAAAGAACTGCTACAATTGTTGTTCTTTTTAAAATTGTTTTATTAATTTATTTTGATTTATCAATAATCACTTCCATAAGCTTTTGAGTTTTAAATTTTTCTCCCCCTCCCTCCCCAAGATGGCACACAATCTGATAAAGGCTATACATATGTGTTTGGTATTAAACATATTTTCACATTAGTCATGTTGTAAAGAAGAATTAGAACCAAAAGGAGGAACCACCAGAAAGAGGAAAGAAAACACAACAGAAGAAAAAAAATAGCAAATAGTATGGTTCAATCTGCATTCAAATTCCACATTTCTTTCTTTGGATGTGGATAGTATTTTCCATCATAAGACCTTTGGAGATGTCTTAGATTCTTGCATTGATGAGAAGGGCTAAGTCTATCAAAATCAGTCATCACACAGTATGGCTGTTACTGTGTATGATATAATTGTTGTTCTTATAGAGCCTTTCCTTCTTCCTTTGATCTAAGGGTCCTTTTAACTGTTAAAAAAATGATGAATTTATTAATTTCTAAACACTTGCCTCAGACTATGTTGGGCATCAGGGGCAGCACTAAATAAAGTAGAAAACATTGTCTCTGTCCAGAAAGAGTTTATGTACAGATGCCAAGATCAAATTGAAAAAGTACTTGAACTGGAGTGTTTGAATTCTACCTCTAACACTTACTAGCTGCATGAGTGTGAGAAAATGACTGGACTGCTTTGAGGCTCTGTTGCCTTATCTGTAAAATGGGGACAATAATGCCTATAATATCCACCTTAGAGGGTTATTGGGGGAGAAAATGAGCAAATGAATATAAAACATCTCATAAATGTTTTAATAAATCTCATAAATAATTGAAATAAATCTCATAAATAAAACAACTACATAAATGCCAGTTTTTATTTCTGATATAATTGAAAAACAAAGTTCTATATGATAAAAACAATGCCTTGCATGTGACACACAAATAAAAAAGAAGAAATCAAAGTGGGCTAAGTACCATATTTCACTGCATAATCATTGCCACCACATAATTGTTGCACCCTATTTTTTCAGTTCAAAAATTGGTTTAGAATCTTTCATCATGTAATCGTTGTATGGTATAATACTGTTCCTCATACTGCTTAAAAGGTAAACAGAGCAGCATATGGATCACCAGTGGCATATGGATACGCATTTATCTCTCATGCATTGCAAGTCAGGAGCCTAGAATTCTCAGCGTGCATGTATCATCAGTATTCAATTTACATATCTATATCTATATCTATCTATCTATCTATCTATCTATCTATCTATCTATCTATCTATCTATCTATCTATCTATCTATAGTTATATTCACAAGTATTCCATGCATCCTAAACTTGCATCAAAGACAGCTTAGCAATAAATGATTTTTAAGTAATACCTGCACAATATTTAAAAACCAGCTTCACATAGTGGTTGCACCCCACTTTTTTGCAAAAAAATTGTCATAAAATGTGCGATGATTATGCGGTGAAATACAATAATGTATTTTCAATCAGATATATCAATAGAAGCATTGTAGCATATTGGAAAGAGAGAAAGCCTCTGATTCATGAAAGTCTGGGTTTGGGTTCCAACTCTAACACACTGCCTGTGTGACTCTAGGCAAGTCACTTAAACTTTCAACACCTCAGGCAATTTTCTAAGACTATTAAATTATAGAACATGTATTAATCTGCATTTATAGGGGGTGATTTCTTTCCTCAGAATTTTCTATACTGATGAAATTAAAGGTCTGGTCCAAATATATCCATATATTTATGTATACATATACATGTATATGAAAATATGTATGTACATATGCAGGTGTTAATATATACATATATGTGTATGTGCAAATATGTGTCATGCAAATGTGTGCATGTGTGACTGGGGGTATATACAATACATTTGTATATACACATAATGTGTAAGTTTGTATGTGCATATATGCGCATGAACATACATTTATATATATAAATGAATGTGAAAGTATATGTGCATAATAGGGCAGCTAGATGGTATAGTGGATAGAATGCTGAGTCTAGAGTCAGGAAGACTCATCTTCATGAATTTAAATCCAGCCTCAGACGTTTACTAGCTGTATGACCCTAGGCAAGTCACTTTACCCTGTTTGCCTCAGTTTCCTCATCTGTAAAATGAGCTAGAGAAGGAAATGGCAAACCATTCCACTATCTTTGCTAAGAATACCCCAAATGAGGTCATGGAGAGTTGGATACAACTGAAACAACTGAACAACAATAATAACAAAATGATACCTTCAATGGAACAAACAAATATCCAATTATTCCATGTGGCAAAGTACAAATTGTGGGACAAAGACAGAAAGTACACCTGGAGTAGGAAAAGGGAGAGATCATCATGCACGAAGATATTTTCCACCAGATACATGTCCTCTCCAGATGCCGAATCCAGCAGTCTTTCTACTGTGCCAAACCCAGGGCCTTTGCCCTTAGTGCAGAGCTGTCTTGAATACTTTGAGAAATTTCTTTTGTTCGTAGTTGTTACCAGTAACACACTCGCTTCTTTTTTCATTTTTTTCCAGTTATAAGTACAATGGTCCACTGCAAAAGTGTAAATTCCAGGCTCCAAGTTTCCCAAAGGCCCTCCTCTATCCATCCACCACTTCTAGAAATGCCCTCACTATGGCCTCGGGGGCACCTATTCCTTTTATGGGCTTCCTAGGCTGAAAGGGACTGCTTGGGTGGTTGTCATGATTTGGGCTCCTGGGGTGTCAATATTAATAAAGTTGAAAACATTCATTCTTTAAAAGTGTCTGTTCAACTATGCCTCCCTGTAGTCAGTTAAGTAGAGTCTCTGTTAGTGTTTACAACATTTCTGAAACCTGACCACAAACAGAAACCTAATGTATCTGTACCAGAATCAGCTCAAGAAAAGAAAACCTAATTAGCTTTCTCATGACTTAGCATAACATTTCCACATTAACAAATGTGGAGTTAAGATCATAGTTTTTTTGTTTTTGTTTTTTTAAAGTTAATCAGGCAAAATCCAAACAAGGGCAAACATGTAAATTAATACCAATTGCATTTTGAAAGTATATTTATAAAAGCTCATTTTTCTGTAGCACTCCTGCCTTGATGTAGCACACCCTACTTTGACCTATAATTTTAGCTGTGTGGGAAATTCCCTGTGTGGGAAGTTCCTCCACCAAGGCAAATCACCAATTCTTCTGTAATTTTTGGTTTTAAAAAGTTGCTGAGGGCACCAAGGAGTTAAGTGATTTGGCAGTCTCACAAAGACTAATATATGTCAGAAGCAGGACTTGAATCCAGGCCTTTATGATGTCAAGATCACTACTCTGTATTGCTTCTTTATGTAACTCTTTATAAAATACACTTTAATATTATTATGTTATGTTATATTTAGTCATTTGTAAATAGCAATTTATAGAATACTTGCTTTACCACAACCCAAGCATGATGCAGTACAAAGAACATTGCATTTAGAGTCAGGCACCACTTGTATAATCTTGGGTAAGTCACTTAAACTTCTCACCTTCTGTTTCTTCGTGCATAAAATGAATGGGGTAGGACTAGAAGAACTCTAAGGGCCTTCTAGCTATGCATCTATGATGCTCAGTAGAAATGAGGCCATGACCATGATGGAATTTAAACTTCTCAAAATGGCCTGGGAATGGTTCAAGTCCCTGACTTTGGGGTGAGATGATCATGTTTAAAAGCTGGTTCTATGTGTGTGTGTTTTAGAGAGAGGACTTATGATATACTTGTAAGTTTATTCTTTATTATTAATATTTTTCCATCGATTTACTTAATAGTAATAGCTAACATTTATATGGCACCTACTATGTGCCAGGCACTGAGCTAAGTGTTATTATCTCAACTGATCCTCACAACAACTCTGAGAGGTAGGTGCTATTATTATCCCTATTTTACAGTTGAGGAAACTGAGGCAAACAGAGGTTAAGTGACTTTTCCAGGGTGTTACAGTTAAGTAAATGTCTGAGGATGGATTTGAACTCAGGTTTTCCTGACTCCAGGTCAGTGCACTACTTGCTATCCCCTTAAGTCAAGGCAATTCATAAAATAATAAAACAAACCCTGACATCCAGAATTTGCCAATTTCTGATATACAAAGACCTAGCTGAAAATTTAACAATCAGCTCTCTCGTTCCAATTTAGGCTAGTTTCAGTGCACCCCTGAAACCTTCTCAAAGATTACTGATGAAAGGAATCCCAGTTTGGCTTTTTACAAAGCACACTACTTAATTACAATTTTGGCGAGCAAGTTTTATTCTGTATGCATGCTTTGTTAAGAATTCTGAGCACTAGTTTCAGGAATGTAATGACCACATGGACACTATTAAATCTGTGATTTTTTTTTCTTTTTTGTATCTCCAGCACTTAGCACAGTGCTTAGAACATAGTAGGCACTCAATAAACAGTTTTTGACTGATTGACTGAGGTATGAGCTGAGCAGTTTCCAAGTTTTCTGATGATATATTAAGTGTATAGAATAACCTCTCTACCTTCTATGCTCATCCTAATGATAAATGTACAATTGTGTAAGGTTGCTCATAAACATGAGTATCAAAAAAGATAATGTTTTCAAAGTGCTTAGCACAGTGCATGTCCCATTTTTTTGTTGTTGTTGTTCAGTCATTTTTCAGTCTTGTCCAACTCTTCACGACCGCATTTGGGATTTTCTTGGCAAAGATACTGGAGCAGTTTGCCATTTCCTTCTTCAGCTCATTTTATAGACGAGTAAACAGGCAAACAGGGTTAAGTGACTTAGTAGGTACTTAATAAATGCTTGTTCTCTTTCCTTAGCCCCTTTCCTCCTTCTCCATTATCTATCCACAGCAAGGCCAACTTTTGCTGGGACATAAATATGCCGTAGTGCTAGAAGGTGTAAGCAGTGAGACTCAGTGCTGCCAAACATAGTCTAGGGGGACCCTCATTAGGATCACAGGATCATAGTCACAGAAATGGCATTGGAAAGGATTACAGAGACCATTCTCATTTTACAGATGGGAAAACTGAGTCCCAAGCAGGTTAAGTGATTCAACCTGCCCTAGGGAGAAACTGATACAGGGAGAGATTGATTGAACCTTCAAAAACTGGTTATTGAAGAGTCCTGGAAGAAATTAAATTTGTTGGTATGTCAGAATTCATGACTACAGATGTGACATTTTGGTGCCGTAGAGTGTGCATAGAATGAGTGTGTTATTTGATGTGGAGAGTGTTTGGTGAGAATACTGGAGTGGATGCAAGAGAGGACTAAAAAAGGGTAGAAGGTATAGGTAGAACTGATATCTCTGGTATTTTGCTCCTGAGTTTCCTCCTTTTCTATCATCCTTGGAGCACATTCAACCTAGCTGCAGCAGCACACCATCCTGAGGGAGAGATAGGAGGCAGAATATGCCAGGAAAGTCAAACTATTACCCCCATCTTTACTACCATCTTCCCTCAGACCCTGATGGAGACAGCCCAGGACCCTGACCCTAAAAGCCTTGGAAATAGCAATGTTCCCAAATCTCCAGACCTGCTTCCAGTATGCTCCCTCCTCCTCCAAAGTTGTCATCAGAGGGAGAAATTGTGAAGAAGGGACTTCACCACCTCATCACTAGCAACAGCAACTGATAACCTACTGCCACCAAAAGTCAGATAAGAACAGGAGCCCTGAGAGTGGCAGCTCCTCCAGACCTGCTTTTAGGCAAGCCTTTACGGTAATCATTGAGGAAGCCACTCCTATGGAGAAGAGGCAAGCCATTCCCACCAACTGCCAAACAACTGATGCACATAGGGTGGCAAGCCAGTCTAGCTAAAGTAGCAAGGTACCCTGAGGAAGAGACAAGGGACAGCATATACCAGACAAGTCAAGCCCCCAACATTACCTTGACCACCATCTCTCCTCAGTGGAGATAGTTTAGGACTTCCAACCCAAGAATCTTTGGAACACCAATGCTTCCAACTCAGACACCCCAGTCAGCATTCCAGGAAGTCGTTCTTATGGAGACGTAGTCTGGCAACTGCTCCTGCAAGTACTACAGCCACATCTATTGAAGACCCAAGAAAGAAAGTTCTTGCCACTAGGGTCATTGACACTGTCGTTTCCACCCCCTCACCCACCCCCATTGAACTGATTTTGTGTTGGCCCTCAGACAACCAGAAAGGGGCACTGCTCTTTCATAGCACAGGTGTCAAGTTGAGGCCATGGTGGTTGAACATTAGAAACTGATGTGATTTGATTTGATATGAACTGATATAATACTATCAGTAGAAATTCTATTAAAGATGAGTCCCAAAGAGTGCATTGCCACTGCACCCTAAGGACCATGGTACTGCTCCTTCTGACTTGCAGTTGAAACCATTCCAATGTGCCATCTCCCCCCCGTAGAAGGTGAGCGCCTTGAGAGCAGAGACTGTTTCACTTTTCTATTTGCATCTGCAGCATTTAGAACAGTGCTTTGCACATAGTAAGCACTTACTAAATATTTCATTCATTCATCTTTACAAGTGTTTCAGTCTGCATTCTGCCTTGCATTGCTCCTGAGGATACAGTTAGCATGCACCAGGGTGAGAAGTAAACAATCAAACTGTGAATCAGATCCAGCCTAATGCCATTTATCTGAATTATTGTACTAATTGCACTGGCTTCCAATTTCCATTCCAAGAGAAACATGCCATCTGTCCTGGTCGTAGTAGCTACTTGAACAGCTTTGCATTTCAGACCCTCTCCCCACTTCCCTCCAGATTCTCACTAAGCTTATTCCTGAAATCATACCATTAGACTTCCATTTCTTTAATGGAAGGCAAGGAGTAATAATCTATAGTTCTCCTTCCTGGTTTCAAATTCCCTTCTCCCTTGAGCTAATTTCTTTCCTATCTTACTGTGAGGTTTCTGGAATGTAAATTGATTGGGCCAGTTGCTAAGGGGACTACCCATCCTCCAACTCAATCATGGTGCCCTGGCAGTCTATTTGAAGCAGATGGAGTGTAAGAATATTCCATCTCCCTTTGTATTCTCCCCGCACACCTCCCAACAGTGCTGCTTTCCTGGGCCTCAGGCAGCCTATGCCCTCCCTCATTCTGCCCTTTAGTTGTCAAAGTCCTAGAGAGAAAGAATGCACCAGACAGGCCCCTTCCCATAGTGCTTATTGTTCCAAAATGACTTCTTTCTTTTCACTCCAACCTCATTAAAAGTCTGTTCCCTCAGAATATTTGGTCTTTTAGGTATTTGTCCGGTTGCTACTTAGCCCCTAGATGTTTTGTCAGGATCTACCTAGCCCTGTTGTGTTCTCTGAGTCCTTCTTATTCCCTTTGGAAAGCTCTTTTTCCACTTTCCATAACAATAGCATACACACACAAACACACACACACACACACACACACACACACACACACACAAGCTTAAAATCCTTCTTGTAATTTGTGTCCTGTACCTTTTGTCTAGGACAGCTAGGTGGCATAGTAGACAGTGTTGGACCTGAAGACTCATCTTCCTGAATTCAAATCTGGCCTCAAATATTTACTAGCTGTGTGACTTTGGGAAAGTCACTTAACCCTGTCTACCTCATTTTTCTCATCTGTAAAATGAGCTAGAGAAGGAAATGGCAAAGCACTTCAGTATCTTTGCCAAGAAAACCACAAAGAGTAAGATATGACTGAAGCAACTAAACAATATGTCTAAATTTGGTTGTTATTGTTGTGTTTTGATATTCTGTTGCCTATTCTCTTTGCCTGGGTTCCTGATTACTATTGTTCAGCTCATCTTACTCCAAATCTGAATCCATTAATACCTGCCCGGCCAATTAATGCTTGCTAGTTTACTTGATTGATGAACCTTGTGCTTTCCCTGGCCCTCACAATTTTCCAATGCTTTGATTTTATCTTCCACACCTGGTTCTGATTCCTCGTACCTTTGGTACCTAGGCAGATATTTCTACTCTAGTATTAGGCTAATTCTAGATTCTTGGCTCCTCCTTAACCCTTGGCTGCCAGGTTCTAAACCAGGACTGACTGATTCCTAATCCTCTATATACATATCCCCTTCCTGCCCAGCCCCTTAACCTGCATTCAGTTCCCAGTAGATTAACTCTACTGATTAAACTAATGTGGACTAAGATAGGAAGAATATATGGTTTTCTCTCTCAGGGGAATTTTCATTTTGAAAGTAATTGCTTATTAACTCAAATGAAACTCATTGATAGAATTTCAAGGTGGTAGGTTTCAATGGTGGAAGCTTGAAGGTCATTTGTATTGCCTGAGCAATGTAGGTTATCATACCCTTACCTGTAAATGCTCTTCCCAAAGAAATACAAATTCTGATCTCTGAAACCTCACAAGATATTTTGGGGTATATGAGCAAGATTTCTTTTTTAAGGACCATACCTTAAATCCAAATCACTCTGGCTCTTATTGATTGGCCAACAATAAATAGGTCCCAGCCCAAGTCTCAGTTGGTCATTGTTTGGACCCTGATGGTTCAGAGTGAGTGTAAATAGCAATTGTTTCTGTTTGACCAGAAACCCTGGGTGTTTTCCCCAGATTGATTTTTTTTTGACTAGGTAAAAGAGGTCATTCTTTGCCTCATTTCTTACCTAACTTCATTCACTGAATAAGCATTGCCTCAGTCAGCTGAAACCTGGGAAAGACCTTAACATAACAAGGTCTCCTGCTACATCCTTGGACATGTCCAGTCATCCTGATCTCAATCTTGCCACTGGACCCAGATGGTTCTGGAAGAGAGAGTGAGGCTGGTGACTTTGCAAAGCCCTCCATCATTTAAATCCAATTCATTTGTAAGTCATGGCATCACCTTTCTTATGTTGTGATCTTCTACAAGAATGAAGGACAAACAACAATAACAACAAATATCAGAGCATGTCAATATCCAAAATGGAAAATTAAGGGTGGGGTGTGTGTGTGTGTGTGTGTGTGTGTGTATCTATAGTCTCAGGAAGACTCAGAGGCAGGTGGGGATCATGCAGGTATCACAAAGCCTATACCCTAGAACAGGGAAGAGAGGAAAATAATTCACCCATCCTAACAATCTCCAATGAAGTCTGAAGAAATTTCCATGAGAAATGTGTTGATTAATAATAATAATAAACACACAAATAGCATTTATATAGTGTCCACTGGTACTAGGTAGTGTGTTAAACACTTTACAGATATTATCTCCTTTGATCCTTACAGCAATCCTGGAAGGGAGGTGCTATTCTTATCCCCGGTTTAGAGTTGAGGAAACTGAGGCAAACAGGTTAAGCGACTTGCCCAGGATCACACAGATATCGTGTCTAAGGCCCGATTTGAACTCAGGCCTTCTTTACTCCAGGTCTAGCACTCTATCCACTTGTGCCAACTAGCTGCCCCCAAGGGATGTTGTCCTGGGGATGGGTTTCTTCCTGAAAGAATGATAACATAACCAAAGGAAAAAACAGCAGACAGTAACAGGTGACAGTTAGTGGATGGCAGGAGCAGCGCCATGGAGAAGAAGCAAGTGGAAGCTTAGGAGGTAGAGAATAACAACTGGGTTCATTCAGCAGATGATATCTAGGGAGATGGCATAAAGGAATGTCTGAGATCACCACAAGACAGCTTCGAAAAGAAGAGCTGAGAATCAGTAAAACCCAGCCATTTTCTAAAATATGTAGTCATGAGAATTCAGACCAGAGAGGTGATGCAATCCTGAAACAATACTTTCTCAACTCAGAGCAAGAATTCCCTAGGAAGTTGCTCCTTTTCTTATCTATGGAAGAGTCTGTTGGAGATTCTACCCCATGAATAGAGCTGGAAATGATTCAATTGCTTGATTTCCTCTGTTTATTTACTTTACTATTGTTTTGTAACTCAAGCATATTCAAGGCAAAGATTGGTCCTACTTTGAGTCTGAGTAATAGTATGATTCCAGAGTTGAGTGAGATTGCATAGTCATCTTCTGGTTCATTACCAGCAAGGATGTTTATGTGACTTTTTCAATTGAAAACTCCACATTTTTTTTAACTTCATTCAGCAGGTCTGTAATTTATTTCATGGTCTTGTATTTCTATTCTTTGTTTTAGAAGGATCAAAGAATTTAGAGGTAGAAGAAGCCTTAGAAATCATTTGATCCAACCTTCTAATTCAATAGAAGAGGAAACTGAGGCCTAATGAGAACAAGACACTTGCCCAAGGTCACACAGGTAGAAATTAGCACAATTTGGATTTGAACCCAGTGTGTTTATTCCATTAAACTAGTCTGCCTTCTAAATCTTAGCTGGGAATATTTAATAATTATTCCTTTCGGCATTTCTTGCCTTATTATTCTCATATGTTAATTAATTAATTAATTAATATCGTATAATGGATATATCCAAAAGAGCAGTGTATGGAGTTCTTATTTATAACTCACAACCATGTAACATGTTCTCTGGGAAATTACCTTCCAATGCTTGGTAGCCTCTGGGCCATCAAAACACTATTTGAAGCTATTGTTACAATTTATTGGCCTCAATTGGTACTTGATTTTCTTCTGATTCTCGGTCATTAGAGAGAATAGCTCTTTACTTTTCAAAACATGAGACTTAGCTATTTCCAGCCCTGCTGCTCCCCAAAATGGGAAGAAGGCATTTATATGCCTTAAATATGGTTTAAAAATCATACCCTCTCTTTATTTCTGTCCACTGGAGGATTTGAGTCTTAAATGTAATACATGCAAGTTATCTCCAAATAAATATGTGCTATATAGAGGGCAAAATGTTCTATCATTAAACATATGTCTGCTGGGGAGGTGGAGCAGTTGATAGAGTACCATGAGTCAGGAGGACCTGAGTTCAAATCTGACCTCATACACTTGACACTTACTAGCTATGTGACTCCAGGAAAGTCACTTAACCCCAATTGCCTCACCCAAAAAGAAAATAAATATGTCTGCTTGTAGTATTATGGCTTAAAATTTTGTCATTGCATCCTCTGCTCGCTGTTGGCTGTGCCCTGGTCTACTTACTACTTTCCCTATACCTAGTTCAAGCTCTCATTTGCCCAGTCTTTTGACCATGGAAACTAAGAAATTCAACACACACCAGAAATCAGCACATTCCTAGGGTACTTGTAAGTCAAGTAGCCCACCTACCATACTGCCTACTTTGAGATATGGGCTTGGATTTTGAATAGATTATTATTATTGTTGTTGATGTCATAGATATTTCTTAAAGGTCGCACAGGTAAGCAATGTGCAATCCTGAAATATCCTGTGAATATTTTTGTAAATGAAATAATATTTATAATTAGACTAGCTCACATTTAGATTGTGTTTTACAGCTTACAAAGTGCTGCATACATTATTTAATTTGGGTCTCACAACCAATCTAAGAGGAAGTGATGAAAATAGGATCACAGAGCTGGAACTGAACTTAAAGAGATTCTGAGTAACTTATCTCTTCTAGACCAGGCTAGTGAGTTTCTGTCACTCTAGTCTGAGCATTCCCCTGAATGTTACCATAGGAGAAGATATTAATTGCGTGTGAGGGTGGATTTGCCTTTGATAGAGAATTGCCTACTAGAAAAAGGACTGAGAAAATTTACAAGGCCACCAATGGTCCTTGTAAGCCATTTAATTTCTATAGGAGTAAATGGAAACGTGACCAGGGGCCGAGCTCTTCAACCCTCCCAACCTTCACTTGCTGGATGGGATAACTGGCAGCTCTCAATCTCCTGCCCCTGGCCCTTGGAAGGGATTCTTTGAAGTTGACACATCCTCGGCTTGGCTCTGCACAATGGAGAAATACCAATGGTTAAAATCACAAATGGGTTTTAAAAAAATTAATTCTGCTTCAAGATGAGTTATGACCTTAGCAGCTCCAAGTAGAATAAAAACTGGGGTGTTTCTTTTCAAATAGCTCATTTGTTTATATAGCAGCTTCAGCCCCAAGCACTGTCAACTTCAAAGGGCTAAGCAGCCCTGGGTGAGAGTTGCCAGTTCCCATGAAGCAACCTAAGGTGTTGAGAGCCTCCAGGTCCTAAAGCCCACCCTACTTTGATCTGATAGTTTTGTATTATGTAA
Source organism: Vombatus ursinus (assembly GCF_900497805.2). NCBI lineage: Eukaryota > Metazoa > Chordata > Mammalia > Diprotodontia > Vombatidae > Vombatus > Vombatus ursinus. The sequence goes on from NW_020954576.1 coordinate 32,879,413, forward strand.
AGGCCACTAAATACGGGTAAACACAGGAATTTTAAAAGACTAAAAAATGGGAGGCAAGGAAAGAACCCATTTGGGGATACCATCAAAGTCATTGCCCCTATTGTGTCTCATTTAGAAATTGTTTTATTGTAATGTGATACAAGGAAAAGGACACAGAGTTTGAATAATAATAGGTAGCATTTATATAGTGCTTTGCACTTCGCAAAGCACTTTACAAATATCGTCTCATTTTATCTTTACAACAACCTGAGAGGTAGGTACTATTTTATTATTCATGTTCTACAGAGGAGAAAATTGAGATAAGTACCTTACTCAGTGACACGCAGCCTCATCTCCCTGTACCCAGATTCAGCTCTCTACCTACTTACTACCTAGCTGCCTCTAACTTGAGATCTCATTTGTCTCTAATTTGCCATTACAGGACCTGGGTTTAACTCCCAGATGCTCTATTGACAGCTTGTGTAACCTTGAACCAGTCACTTAAACTGTTTGGGCTTTATTGTTCACATCTATAAAACTAGGTGGTCTACATTCCCTTCCAGCTCTAAATCTATTGGTTTTCCTTAATTCTCATCTAAGGTTCTTGGCATCTCCTGAGGCAGACAAATGACATACACCTTTGTTTTTTTCCCCCTAAGAACTCAAACCAGTTTGGGATAGCAGTGGGGTGGGGGGGGGTTTGCTTTATTTTTATCAAAATCTGAAAGTTTTCTGCAAAACTGGATACAACTATGTAAAAGGAAATATTGAATGGAAAGGTATTATGTTGTCATGAAAAGAGAACTGGCATTGGACTTGGGTTCCAGCCCTGCTTTTGAAACATACTAACTGTGTGATGGGAGAAATCATGTAAGCTTTTAGTGGTTCAAGCAAGATGCAGAGAGATGCACATCTGCATTTTTGTTGTTTAGTCATTTTTCAGTCATGGCCTACTCTTTGTGACCCCATTTGGGGTTTTCTTGTCAAAGATACTGGAGTGGTTCTCCATTTCCTTCTCCAGCTCATTTTATAGATGAGGAACTGAGGGCAACAGGGTTAAGTGACTTGCCCAGGCTCACACAAGCAGTAAGCACCTGAGGCAGCATTTGAACTCAGGAGGGATGAGGCTTGGCATTCTGCATTGATTAAGGGAATTTCTTCACTGGGAGTTTCTTCTACCAATAAAATCACAGATCTTGTTTTTAAAATAAAGGAAAGAATAGGCTGAAAGTTGATGCTTTGTTTGAATTTTAATAATGTCTTTACTGTGACTCCTTCTCCTTCCCACATTTTATTGGACTTCTTTGCTCGTTCCTAGACAACAGTAGAAAGACTGGATAGCCAGTGATTATTTTTTCCCCTCCACCCACATAGAATCATAAAATTTCAGTTTTGGAAAGACTTCAGCAGCTATTTAATTGAACCCAAATCTGAACCAAATCCCTTTTTCCTCCTCTCCCCACCCCATAAATTACTCAACAAGTGTCATCTCTCCTCATCTAGAAGACCCCCAATGAGGGAGTATTCACATGTTCTGGAGGCAACTCACTCAACTTTGGATTGCTTTGTTAGGATTTTTTTCTCTCCCTACATTATGCCTAAATTAACTTTTAGGCATCATTCCTAGTTCTTCCTTCTGGGGTCATGTAGAAGATGTCTAATCCTTCTTCCACATAATAGTACTTCAAGTACTTGAAGACAGCCATCATATCCCACTCCCCGTCTAGTCTTCTTTTCTTCAGGATAATCACCCAAAGTTCCTTCAACCATTTCTCATTCCACATGCACTTCACAGTCATAGTTGCCTTTCCCTAGACACTAATTTATCAATGTTCTTCCTAAAATGAGATACTCAGAACTGAACTCAATATTTTTGAACACCATGTTTCTCTTAATTCAGTTTTGGCTGCCAAATCATGCTGTTGATTTATATTGAACTTGCAAGCCTCTAGATCAGTGGTGTCCAATTCAAAAGGAAGCAGAAGCCGCTAATCCACATGTCAGGATCCCTATGGGCTGCATATTGACTTAGCTTTAAAATGTAATATTATCTATATTTTATTGTATTTTTATTTATTTTGTTAAATCTTTCCCAATTACATTTTAATCTGGTTCCTCTCTGCTTTGGAGTGTCCTGGGATGTGTGTTTGACATTTCCCCTCTAAATCCCCTAGATCTTTCATGTGACCTGTAGTCTAGCTATATATCTCTCTATCTTGTAATTATAATGTTTATTTTCCAAACCCAAGTGTGTGATTTTACAGCTAGCTGGCATAATGGATAGAGGCCTGAACCTGGAGTCAGGAAGAGCTGGGTTCCAATTCTACCTCAGATACTTAATAGCTGTATATCCATAAGCAAGTCAATTGACCTCTGTCATTCTCAGCTTCCTCATCTGTCAAATGGCAATAATAAAATTACCTACTTCCCAGGGTTGTTGTGAGGGTAAAATGAAACATTTGTAAAGTGCTTTGCAAGCTTAGAAAGTACTATATAAGTGCTATTAATATTACCCCTTTTGAATTTCATTTTAATAGGTTTGGCCTGGTGTTTTAGCCTGCCAAGTGTTTTTTGAATTTTTTTGTCATCTAGTGATCTATAGATCACCATAGATCTATGGATCATCTATAGATAGCTGTACTTTCCCCTTCTCCAGTTTTGTGTCACTTGCAAATTTTATAAGCATGTCATCTATTCCTTTATCAATGTGTAAGACATAGGTTCTTTACTTGGGATCCATAGATAGGTTTCAGGGAGTCTGTGAGCTTAGATTTTTAAAAAAATGTACATTTTTATTTCAATATAATTGGTTTGCTTTGTATATTTGAAAACCTTATTCTGAGATGAGGTCCATAGGCTTTACCAGACTGCCAAAAGAGTACATCCCCTCCCAAAAGGTTAAGAACCCTTAGTGTAATAACTTTATTTCCTGGAGTAGCTCATAGAAAACTAGCCTCAGTCAGGAAGACCTGAGTTCCACCTCTTACACATACTGACTGCGTGACTCAGGACATGTCTCTTAGTGCTCTAGGCACTAACACTTAAGTTGCAAAGAAGGTTCTGTTCTGTATTGGTAGAGAGAGTTTCCTCACCTGGCATTCTTTCCACAAATGGAATCACAAGTCCATTCTTTATCCCTATTTGCACTTACTGGGTGATAAAATTCTGTCATCCTAAATTCAACCTTGAAAGAGTAGGCAAAGTTGAAGAGGAAAGAAAATGTTAAATGAAAAATTTCCCAGGATTTGAAAACATTTTAGGTCCACAAAATGTTGAACAAATAACAATAAAACAATAAACATTGTTGCTGCTTTCAGACAGCAACAATGTTCTAATACTACCTAAAATGAAATAAGTGAAAAGTCTGGGTAATACTGGAGAGAGTAGTCAGTCAACTAGTATTTATTGAGCATTTATTATGTGCCAGACATCTTGCTAAGCATTGGAGAATCAAAGGCAAAAGATGGTCCCTATCTCAAGGAACTCACAGTCTGATGGGGGAGACAACATGCAAACAATTATGTACAAATAAGATACATCCAGGATAAATTGGAGATAATCAGGTACTAGAGTTAAGTGGGACTGGGAAAGTCTTCTCGTAGAAGGTAAGAAGCCAGGGAAACCAGGAAGTGGTGGAAAGGGAGAGTTCTAGGCAGGGGAGATAGTCAGTGAAAACACTTGGAGCAGGACGTGAGATTATAAATGTAGAGTTAGATGGAAAAGTAGAGACCACTTAGTCCAATTCCTCTCATGCTATGGATGAGGAAGCTGAGATCCATAGAGGTTCAGTGACTTGTTCAAGGTCACTAGGGTAAGTGACAGAGACGGGAGTTAGACAAGTCCTCTGACTCCAGACCCAGACCCTCATCCAACTGGACCATCCATTACTCTTACCTGTCAATAAAAAAGAAGTTGTATCCTGACTAAAGCGTCATTCAAGTAATACTGATTTGATCATTCCAGCAATTCTGCTAGTGTCCAGAGAATTGTCCAGAAAATCAGAATGTGGTTCTAATTGGATTTATTGCTGCACTTTTGGGAAACTTTGGAGTTGCATAAGGCACCAGAAGGGGCAAATGTTAGAGATGCCTTTGGCCCAAAACTTTCAGTTTAGCTGAACTTACCTAGAGCAGACAGTCATCCTCTCTCATTTGCCTCATTCCTCTTTTCCTCAATATCATGGCAAAATTTGTAAAATCAAGTCACCTTAATTCAGTACAGGAAATTCATGTTTAATGGAACACTGTAGGTGATATCTTTGTAATGTAAGTAATCACCCCTTAATATAGCTGCATTATAACACAGGGATATTTTTTGCACTACTCTCTTCACAGTATTATTGTAGAGTAAGTGCTTTATAAACCTTAAAGTGCCATAGAAATGGGAGTTGGGATTATCATTATAATAACCTACTATGTAAAAGGCTTCCCATCACAGGAAGTGTTTTGGCAGATACAATGACTTTGTATATGAATATGAGCAACCATCAGGAAAGTTGGAAAAAGAATTTCTGCTTTCAGTGCAATTCCACAAGTATTTATTAAGCAATCTATTGAGCAAAATCATTGCTTAAGCACCTACTGTGTGCTAGGCACTGGGGGTACAGAGACAAATATCAAACAGTCTTTACCCTCATGAAGTTTACATTCTATCAGGTGAAATAACTTGTACACATATAAATAAATACAAAATGTAGTAATAGCAACATTTATATAATATTTACTATGTGCCAGGCACTATGCTAGGCATCTTGCAATTGTTACCTCTGTTGATCCTTACAACAACTCCAGGAGGTAGTTATTTCCCATATTTTACAGGTGAGGAAACAGATGCAAACAAGTTAAATGACTTGGGCAGGATCACATAGCTAGTGTCTGACACCAGATTTGAATTTAGGTCTTCCTAACTCCAGGCTTGACACTCTATCCACTTCACCACCTAGCTCCACTACATACAAAGCAATTCTTAAGGGAGGGCACTAGCACTAGTATATTCTTGGTTCTGGGAAGTACAAAGGTGAAACAAAACAGGCCCTGCCCTCAAGGAACATTAGGTTGGCATTAGATCAGATGACCTCTGAGGTCCCTTTCAATGATAAATTCTATGCATCTATTAATATGAATATATTCAGCAACAGAGGGTTAAGGGAGACTGGGAAAGCCAGGGAAACCAGAAGACAACCCAAACACTTGATGAAACCAAACTGAGAACATGAAATGGAACTCCTGAATAATGGTTACAACACGAGGAGCAAGTGTTGAATATGGACTCCAATTGCTATAAGGGAGTTTGGCCACAATTCCCACTTGAAAATGAGAGAAAACAGCGACAAACACTACAGAGTAGAAGACCATTAGGATGGCAATGTTTTTAAACTAAAAAGTAAAATTCTCCTTGGAATTGTTAGAGTTTCCTACTGGAGGGACAAAGGGAAGAAGATTAATTTTCCCCCTAAAATCCCAGGATTATTTCCTATTGCTCCCATAGGTCTGGCAAAGCTACCTAACCTAAAGGGGTGGTGGTTTGATCCAATCTATAGTGGAAACATATTCTACTCTAGTGGCATTATGAACAACAAAATCATCCCTTCCCACCCCCACATCAGCACTCCCCCCTACACACACACACACACACACACACACACTAGAATGCAACTGTATGGATGAGAAGCATGTGTTAACTGACCTGAAAACTTCCAGCTTGGTTTAATTTGGAGAATGAGAACATTGTAGTCCCTTGTTTCATTAAAAACAGTTACATTTGAAATGCAAATTATTTAAGGTCTGAAACAATGTTCCATGGGGAAGCAAGGGACAAAAAAAAGATTAACTACATAATTGCCAGAAGACTATACTGACCAAGAGCTCACAGATACACTTTACTAATAAATCACACAGATCAGATTATTTAGCGGTGAAAGGAATGAAACGTAGAAGATAACTCATCCAAAATCCTCATTTTACAGAGGAAGAAATTGAGGCCAAGATAGGTAAGGTAAGGTCACACAGATGGCAATTCTGGGTTTGGAAACCAAACACTGACTCCAAAGTCATCAGCTTTTCCATTGATCCACATTGTCCATCCTTTGTGTATATGTTGTCTCTGTCCTATTTCACATCTAGGAGTTCAGGCAAAAGTTCACTTACTCTGAGCATACTTTCCCTCCTGTAGGGTCTGAGTTATTTCTACCATGCTACCTACCCAATACTTCTATTCTATTCTCAGTCTGAATGAAGGTAGTAGGTCTTTCAGAATTATTTTCCCTCCCATTATTGTTCTGGGCATCCCAGAAATTGTGCTCCTGTTTCTGCTTCATTCTATCCATGTTTCTCTGAATTTTATTACATGTTCCTCATTTCTTATGGCTCTGTAAAATTCTGCTAAGCTCATATACCATGGTTTGTTCAGTCATTGCCCAATTGTTTGACATATATTTTATTTCCAGTTATTTGATACAACAAAAAATGCTGTTATAAATATTCTTGTACATATAGGACCTTTCCCTCTTTCAATGACCCAGTTAGGGATATGTATCTAAGAGTAGTATCACTGGGTCAAAAGGTATGTACTGTTTATTGACTTTGGGGTATAGTCCTAAACCATTTCCCAAAATGGTTAAATAAATTTACAGCTCCAGCACTAGTCCATTAGAATGCCTGTCCTCCCACAATACCGCAAACATTGATTTTTTTTTCTTTTGTTATCTTCGCTAATCTGATGGGTATGGAGCGGAATTTAAGAATTGTTTCACTTTCCTTGTTATCAATTACGATCCTAGCTGTATTTGTTTTGCTTGTGATAAAGCTTTTCAATTTTAGATTCATGATCCTGTGAAACCTTCAGGCTCTAATATGATTCCTATGACTATCATCTTAGTATGGCCCCTCATTACAACTTGTCTGGACTATATTGCAAAAACCTTCTAACAGATCTCGTGGCATCCACTCTTTCCTTGTTCCTATCCCTCCTTCATCCTGCTATATAAATAAGTATTCTTACACATAATTCTCCATGCCACTCTTCTGCTAAAAAAAAAATCTTCAGCATTTCCCCATTTGCTTAAAGAGTAAAACTTCTTGCCTTGTGTGTAAGGCTCTCCTCAGTATGATACTATACTACCTCTCCAGTCTAACCTCAAAATGATCCTCTGCACACACTTTGTGCTCCAAAATGGAATATGTCAGCTTTCATGATCCTATGCCTTTGTCACACTATTCCCTATGCCCTTCTTCCCCTCTTCACTTATTGTATTACTCATCTTTTTAATCCCAACTCAAATGCTGCCTTTTCCGTGATCCCTGAGATAGGCAACCAACTTCCCATTTATACTTGAACTGCAACTTTGGTTTGCAACATTACAATTAATCATGTCAATCAGCCAATAAATATTTATTAAGCACCGACTATGTGCCAGGCACTGTATTAAGGATGTGTCATGTAACATGTGCTAAAGTTATCTATGTTTATGTCTACTAGACTATAAGTTCATTAGGTCAGGTATAGTGTCTTATTTAAATTCTGAGACAGCATGGAATAGCAGAGAGAATATTGGACTTAGATGCAGGAACATGAGTTTAAATCCCACCTGAGAAACTTACTAGCTATGTGATATAGGGCAAGGCACTTAACCTTTCTCAGCCTCTGTTTCCCCAAATACAGAATGAGGGTAGTAATAGTACAGGGGGGAGGGGGCAGGTCAGTGGCATGGTGGATAGAATTCTGGGCCAGGAGTCGGGAAGATTTTCCTGAGTTCAAATCTAGTCTCAAACACTTACTAGCTGTGTGACCCTGGGTAAGTCATTTAACTCTGTTTACTTCAGTTTCCTCATCTGTAAAATGAGATAGAGAAGGAAATGGCAAACCACTCTAGTATCTTTGCCAAGAAAACCCCAAATGGGGTCACAAAGAGTCAGACATGACAGAAAAGCAACTAACCAATAGTACTGGCCTCAGAGTTGTTTTAAGGATAGATGAGATAATCAATCAATGAAGCACTTACAATGTGCCAGGCACTTTGCTAAGTGCTGGGGATAAAAAGCAAAAACAAAAGTAGTCCCTACCCTCAAGTAGCTTATATTCTAATGGAGGAGAAAACATATATAAATGAGAACATATGAGACAAATACAAAATTGATAGAAGGAAATACTAAAGGAGATGACTCTAGTAGCTAGGGGACCAGAAAATAACTCCTAGGGGAGTCAGTACTTAAGCTGAGCCTTAAAGGAAGTCAGGGATTCTAAGAGTCAGAAGCTGGGGGTAGGGGGAGGAGAGAGAGAGAGAGAGAAAGAGAGAGAGAGAGAGAGAGAGAGAGAGAGAGAGAGAGAGAGAGAGATCATTTAAGACATGAGGAACAGTCAGTGAAAAACTCAGACATGGGAGATGTGTCCTGTGTCAAGGGTAACAATAAGTGCATACTTGGATAGAACCTAAGAAGATAGAAAAGGTAGGAAGGGAACAAATTGTGGAGATGTTGAATGACTGTGAGGATCAGAATGTATTTTGAAGTCCTCTAGAATAAGTAGAGCAATTGAGATGGAGAAGAAGACTGTTATCCAGGCACAGAATTCACTGAGAAAGGAGGGAGAATATTATGGGGTAGTGGGGGTGGATAACAGCTACCAAAAATATGGATTGAGAGATAAATTTAGATAATCTGAATTATCAAAATGCCATTATATATATACACATATGCATATATATAAAGTATTTTTCAAACTCTAAAGTGTTATATAAATATTAACTGTTATTATTATCATTATTTGATACAATGATGCAAGATTACATGGTGGATAGAGTGTAGAACTTGCCGGTTACAAGACCTGGGTTTGAATCTCACCTGAAACAATTCCCAATTCTTTGGCTATGAGCAAATTACTCCATCTCTTTTCACTTTAGTTTCTTTATCTGTAAAATGAAAATAATAATAGCACCAACTCATATTTTTTAATGAGGATCAAATGAAATAATATATGCAAAGTATCTTGCATACCTTAAAGTTCTATGTAAATGTGATGTGTGGACATATGCATATATATAATATATATATGAACATGTATGTGTATATATACATGCTGTGTATATAAAATACAGATCTCTCTTGATGGACACTATAGATAGGAAGATAGATAGGCAGATAGATGAATACACACATATATGCATACATACATATATGAAATCATTGTATCATAGACCTAGAGTTGAAAGGAGCCTTTGAAGTCATCAGGGCTAACCCCTTCAGTTTACAGATGAGGAAACTAAGACCCAGAGTGATTATGAGACTTTTCCAGAATAACAAAACTAGGAAGTGTCTGAAATCTAATCCCAGATCTTCTGAACTCTCAGTCCAGTGCTTTATCTACTACACAATCCTGCCTGTCAAAGGGTGGACCCCAAGTTTAGGAGTTCTATCAAACAATAAAGATCAATAACTTATTTGTAACTTTTGGACTTACAAGCTTAAAAAAAATTTGCAAGGATTGCCAAGAGCTTAGATAACTTGCTAAGGGATACACAGCTAATATGTGTCAGTATTTGAATCTATGTCTTCCTGACTGGCCTTCCATTCATTACCATATTCTGCCTCCATGCTAAAATATCTGAAAGATATGCAACTTTGCTTAAGAAATGCTTACTAGATGTAGCTATAAAGCTACAAGATCTTTCATAAGTGTTTTATTTTCTTAAAAATGAAAGCATGTCTCTCCTTAAAGACAGTCATTAAAGCATTGACACAATTGTGTTTAGTTAATAACACCTAATTTCATCTTAAAACCTTCTTAATGAATGAATTAAGAAAGAAATGCTCTTGCATGAGACTACTAAAAAAGGTTCCATTCTATCCCCATGCTCTAGTCTAGCCTCATATTTGCATGAAGCTGCTATCAAAGAGGACCATGGATAAATGTTTTCAATGTGGCTAGGGAAGAGGTGTGAGTGTGAATGTGTGTGTGTGTGTGTGTGCATGTATGTGTATAAGAAAAGGAATGCATTAAAGAATTATATAAAACAATACCTTGACTGATTTTATTTTTCCATAGCTGAGGGAAATGCTAATGCTATCAAATAGATCTCAGAACTTTCCAATAATCCACATGCCACATAGAGAAAAACATTCACCCACACAGTACCACATACTTCCTTTGGTTCTTGGACAAATCAATGGCTGGGTGGTTTCTTCAGTGTTTGTACTCCCTATATTGATAGAAATGGTAACTTTTCCACATCTTCTCATCTTATAGGATTTTTATCAACATCTTTCCATGAATCTTCCTTAGAAGATTCATCCAATGTTCTGTAGGTCTCCTGCCAGTTCTTTTAATAGCTCCAGGATATCAATCCATTTGCTCATCTATCATTCATACTACATGATGTCATTACCTCCTTTCGTAGTTGTATGTTTCCTCAGTTATGAATTTTCTGATACTTCTCTAACTCAGGTCATTGTTGGTAATATTCTGTATTAGGTATCTTTCCATAACTTTTGAATCACTCACAATTTCAATTCTTCTAGGGTTATGGTAAATTATAATGATCATAAAACTAATATTAATAACATTTATTAATACTTATTACCTAGCATTTACACAGCATTTTAAGATTTGTGAAATTCATTACAAATATCTCCTTTTATCCTCACAACCTGGAAAGTGGGTGCTATGATGATTGTGTCCATTTTACAGAGGAGGAAACTGAGGCAGAGGCAGGTTAAGTGACTCATCTAGGATCACATAGCTAGTAAATATCTGAGATAGGATTTGAACTCATGCTTTCCTCACCCTAAGTCCTGCACCCTATCTCTTTTACCACCCAGCTATGTCAATTTGAGCCAGTAAGATGCTTTCTATGTCAAATTTGTTCATTCAATAACATTTTCACCCAAGGTTGGTCTGTGAGCCAAAGAAGGTGTCTAGCCACACTGTTGTCTCTGGCATCCCACACCTGCTTTACTACAATATTACTTTCTTGGCATATTAATCCCTGTCCGCAAAGAGCAGGAATGATACGAGCAGGCCTCCCCTGGGTGTGACCCTGACAGGTACCAATCTGTGAATAGGTACTTCATCTTCAGCATTGACTTGAATGCATTACATCTCAAGTGTCAAAACATGCAGTTCCTTAGTCATCAGCAACAGAACTGGGCACATCTTACAGGATTTACTCTTCAAGGGGAGTGCCACAAGGAGGGGGTGGGGGGATGGTTAAATATGTAGATTTTTGTACAATTGCTGATAGCTCCAACAAGCAAAATTCATGATCTGTATCTGATCAACCATTATCATTACCAAGTAATCCTAAACAAGCATTACGGAGTTCACTAATGGGGTATCTCAAATGAAGGTTACAGGTAATCACACTTTGAGCAGAAGGGGAAGGGAAGGTGGAGTAAGCACCATCTGTCCTGTTCTTGGGGTCTTACCCAAACTGCACATCAAATGCAAGCACAGAAACATGCAATTCAAGACATTGACATGGGTGGGTGCCCATCAATGCTGAGTCAAGAAATGGAGATCCATTGAAAGCAAGTCTCATAGACTATAAGTTTTGATGATTAAGCTTTCTAGATAGAATCACTTGAAGAATATTGACATGAAAAAGGTAGGGTTTGTGGTGTGGAAGTTTGAAAACACTGCACAATTCTCCACTCATTTTTCTCATATTCAATTGTCGGTCCAACTCACTATTATTGGTTCTTACCAAGGTATACATTGATATTGTTATCAATATAGAGAAAAATATATACTCACAACCTAACTCAATGGGTTGCCTATTCAGCTACATATTATAACCTAAAGAATATGTGTTATTTTTATCAAATTTTTTTTGAATATAGATGGTCAGACAATTCTTTTTCATTGCTGTAGATTTAAAGAAGCTTTATAGTGCAGAGGCCTACTGCAAATAGGATAGTGTCATTTAACAGTGGTAGTATTTAGAGAACCTCCTGTCAATAGGGATTCTTTTTATTTGTACTTTGCCCAGGACAACTTCTAAAACATTAGTGAACCATAAGTGTACATATGTCTCTCTGTTTTATATTACACTTATTGTTAGTTTACAGTGGATAATTAAATGAAATTATCTCCATAGTTACAAATATATGCATGAAAGGCACCTGGGTTGAGGAAGCTGCATTTTGTTCTACTTAAGCAACATTTTGAATAGATTTTTTTGAAATATTTTGCATTTGCATTATCTATATTTCCTCCTATATCCTTTCCCCTTCCTCTTCCCAGAGAGCCACCCCTTATACCAAACTTTTTTTTTAAGGAAAAAGAGAGAAAGAAAAAGAGCAAAACTGATGAATGTATGGAACAGATCTCACATTATATTCCATGTTCCACACCTGTGGATCCCTCACCACTGCGAGGGAGAAGACATGTCTTTTCATGTCTTTATTTTGCAGCCAAGCTTATTCTTTATAATTTTGCAACATTCATTTCTAATTGTTTTGTGGTGGTTGTCCTTTTCATTTACATTGTTGTAGTCCTTGTATAAAATTGTTTTCCACATTCTGATGACTTCATTTTCCATAAGTTCCTACAAGTCCTTATATGCTTTTCTGTATTCATCATGTTTGTCTTTTCTTATAGCATAGTAATATTCCATTACATTCACATACTACTATTTATTCCCAGTCATTGGACATGTATTTTATTTCTAATTCTTTGCTACCATAAAGATAAAGTTCTGCTATAAATATTTTGGTGTATTCAGAGACTTTTTTTTAATCTATAACCTCACTGAGATATACATCTGGTGGTGAAGTCTCAGGGTGAAGGTGTATGGACATTTTAGTCATTTTATTTGCTTAATTCCAAAGTGCTTTCTAGAATGGTTATACTGATTCACAGAATTATCAGAAATGCATTAGTGTTCCTGTCTTTCCACAATCCCTCCAATGTTAACTCTTCCCATCTTTTGTCATTTCTGCCAGTTTGTTGGGTATCCAATAAAACTTCAGGATTGTTTGATTTACATCTGTTATACAATTAGTGATCTGGAATATTTTTTTCTTGTGAATATTAATAGTTCATAATTATTTTAAGAGCTATTTGTTCACATCCTTTGACAACTTGTCTATTGGGGAATTACTTTTATACTTACATGATTTTTTAAAAAATCAATAATACACACATTGGGATAATACACACAGTGGGATACAGCACTGGTTCCGGAGTCAAGAAGACCTCAGTTCAAATCTGGCCTTAGATACTTACTAACTGTGGGACTCTAGGCAAATCATTTAACTTTTGTTTGCCTCAGTTTCCTCAACTATAAAATGGTGATAATAATCAGCATTGTTATAAGGTTGTTGTTATAAAGACCAAGATAATAATTGTAAGGTTCTCAGAACAATGCCTGAAACACTGTAAGTACTATATAGTTGTTAGCTGTTATTATTCCATTCTCTGCACCATCCAGTCATCTTACCTTAAAAATGAAATCAACTTTTAAAAATCATCTGTAAAAGGCTGTCTATTTGTTTCCCCTTAGTTTAATCCAAGGTATTCTCAATCCAGATACGAACTTTCCTCATGAATTTTTTAGAGATGAGAAACCAAACATATAGATTAACAGTTCCTGATGTCTTTTAAATTTCCCATTTTTGGTTGAAGTATCATTTGTGATCTTTTCCGTCCATTTTGAATAATCCCTTCTGAGGTTTCTTGAAAATAATTATCTGAATTATTATTATTATTATTTGAATTAAGTACTATCTTATAGTATTTAAAATTGTATCACTTCTAGTAAAGATTTTTTAAGAACAATTCCTTATCAAGTCCCTTCAATCCTCATGACATCATATATAAAGGCAATTGAAATCAAGTGTGATGACCAAGTTTTATACCAACCATGTTCAGTTCAACTATTTTTCACTCTTTTGAGGGCTCATAATTAACTATAATCCTCCTTTAAAATACTTAGCTCATGGGCTTACTCAAAATCAGTGTTATCCTTGGCTATTATCTTTTTTTACTTTCAAAGAGATTAAGTACTTGAAGGCAGAGGTAGTTTCTGGCGTCTTTGGTTCCTCACTTTGGCTACTGTTTTTTTTTTTAATTGACAAAAATTCCTTAAAGAAATGTGTATAAGATCAATGGTTTCATCTTTGCCCATTTTTCAGAGTACTTAACAACTTACTAAACAAGTCAGGTTGGATTCGCAATAATTGCATGTAGCATCTTTCCCTCTGTTTGTCCTTTCATCTAATTTAGTGTTAATATAACAATGTGCACAATGATTTTGAAATGATTCATCTCTTTAGTCATTTTTCAAGTATATTGTTATAATTGATTTATTTTTTAAACAGGTGACACCAGAAAATGCTTTAAAATTTTTCTTTTTGAAGAAAGTATTCATGCTATCTAGGCATGAAAATTCTGAGCAATTTATAAGCTCTGGTCTCTTTCACTTCTTGAAATAGAACCAAATTTTCTAACATAGTTTTTAACTTCCTTTCCTGGACCCACTTTATTATCTAAGTCATTGAGCATCAACACATGTATGTTGACTTAGTCTGGAGCTCCTTGTCAAAGTCCTCACAGGATTTCTCTTCTTCATTTTTTTTTCTACAGGATGCAAATGCTGGTGATAAATTTTATTTTCATGGAAATGTTCATTGTGCAACATCCCAAGTTGAATTAACTGAGGACTGTATAGTGTTCTTTCTCATGATGAAAGTAGCTGCATTATTTCCTTCATTTGCTTCTCTGAAGAAAACTTGTGAGCTAGTCTTCCACTTGGTGTATGTGTATCTACATATGTGTATGTATGTATATGTATGTGTGTGTACATACACACACAGAGGTTTCATTCATAATAAAAATGTCACTCCTTCACTCTTCCTTCCAGACACAAAGGAACTACTCTCCTTATTTACTAAGGCTTAATAAGAGATTACTTCTCATATCCTTGGTCCTATTCCAAGATCTTACTCTAGCAGCCATTCACCTCTCTCACGCAACTTCACACTTTTCCTTGCCATAAGTTCATTCTAATCTGTCCAAAAATATGCCCAGATATTTCTAATGCTATCCTTCTTGTTGGCCTGATCTCTACACTAGCTCTCTTCTCTCATTCACTGCTTAATTTCTTAAAAAGTTATATACATCGGATGCCTACTCACCTTCGTTATTTCTTCAATTCCTTGCAATCTGGCTCCTGTTCTAACTCTTCTACTAAAATTTCCTCCAAGTCCCCATCAAATTGAAAAGCCTTCCCCACCCCAAGGCCTTTTTTCAGTCCAATTCTCCTTAACCATTCTGCTGCTTTCAATATTATTGACTGTTGATTACCTTCTCCTCTAGTTTCACACATTGCACAATTTCTTCTTATTATCCGCTATAACAATTCTTCTGTCTTTGCTCAATTCCCATTTTCTGTTAAGGGGAACATCACTAATTGTAGCTACTAGCTATGAAGCTTGAACCCCTTGGTTGGGCCCCTTAGAACCTAGAAAATGTAACTACTTTAGAGACTGAACTTGTGAATGAGTTCATGTTAGGGAAGTAGCCCAAAGGGGGTGCTACATATGCAAAATGAATGAATGAATTAAATGCATTTACTAAGCTTTTAGTATGTGCCAAGCACTGGGGATACAAATAGAAAGGAGATAGAACCCACTCTCTGGGAATCTAACTTCTAATGGGAGAGACAGTATGGTGTAGTGGATGGGGCACTCGACTTTGTGTCAGATAATCTGGATTCAAACCCAAACTCAGATACTCACTAGTTATGACCTTGGGCAAGTCACTTTTAACTTTTTGTTGCCTCAGTTTTCTCAGCTATAAAATTAGAGAGTTAGACTCAATCACTTATTACCCTCCCAGTTTTAGATCTATGATTCTATAAGGGAATACAAAGAAGAGGATTCCATTGAAGGAAAGATGGAAAGTGATCCTTAGAGTGCAGCAACATAACGAATGGGGAGACTGTCTGTGTGGTAAATAATCATGAATGTGCTGATAAATGTTTTAACAACTGACTCTTCCGAAAAAAACAACACCCTTTTAAATATAATCTTCATATTTAACATTTTCTGCCTCATTTTCTTAAGTCTGTTCAATCAACAAAACAATACATTGAGTCCTGACTTGTAATATTTGCTGAATTCCAAGGTATAACTGCTTACACTGAAAATTTAGCCATTAGCTATCTTGAACTGGCAAGATCTGGCTCCAGTATACTCCCACAAATAATCTATTTTGGCAGAGGAGAGACAAAGTTGATATACCAATGTATCTTCTTTATTGTCATTTTATTTTATAAATATAATATCCATTTCTGATGGTGAACTATTTGACAATGCCAAGGAATTTGGTGGCAAAACTTTCTTTGCTGAAGAGACTCAATTGTGCCCAAGAAGTCTTGGATAAAAATGCAAGACAGTTTAGAAACTAAACATTCAAATTAAGGATAAACCTAGAAGAGAGACCAGTTTAGCCAAGCCCCTAAGAGAGAATTGCTTGGGAACTGAGGGAAGAGAAGAGCCTCTCTGAACAGAGGATGATGACCTTGTAAACTTAGGTTGGAAGATTTTAGACTTTCTTAGGGTGTCCTAGTAGTATTTCCAGAACACTAATGATTAATGGCAGAATCATTGGGAATTGAAAATGAGTTAGACACACTGAGTAAAGGTAGCTCCAGGATACTACAAGCTTAGGAGAAAGCCACCCCATGCCTAAGGGAACCAAAGAAAATTCCATAAAGGGAGAAAAGGATTTCCATAAGCTATGAATTACCCTTTGCCACATGTGTTCTCTAACCAGGAACTATGAATTACCCCTTTGCCACATGTGCCTCTAAGCTTAATCCTACTTTCCCTATATTCTTTATGTACTTGTGAAGGAGTATGTCCCTGGTTTGGGGGCTTTGTTGTACCAACTGTTCTTACTATACCCCTTTAGTAAATATTTCTTTTTAAAACTTAATTGTCTTGTTACCTTGTTGTTGTTGCTATTATTCAATTTTTTTCAGTCATATTTGACTTTTTGTGACCCCATTTAAGGTTTTCTTGGCAAAGATACTGGAGTGGTTTGCCATTTCCTTCTCCAGCTCATTTTATAGATGAGGAACTGAGGCAAACAGAGTTAAGTGACTTGCACAGGGTCACACAGCTGAGTAAATGTCTGAATCTGGATCTGAACTCAGGAAGATTGGTCTTCCTGATTCCCAGTCCAGTGCTCTGTCCAATGTGCCACCTAGCTGCCTAGCTACCTAATGGATATCAATGGATAATAATTGGGGAAGGCCACCAGCAGGATATTTTTAAATGTATTACTAAACAAAATACCCCTATCCCCTCAGGAATACACCTAGAATCCTGAGAGAAGTGGCAAACTGCTTTCTGGGGACCCAACTGGACATTGTAAGTGGGGTTTGGGAGAATGAACCCAGAGCCAGTGCTATATTGTCAAAAATGTGATACATAAGACTGAGTCCTACTCCATGGTGGAGTAAAAGAAAGAGAAGGGAAGGGAGGAGAGAGGAGGGGAAAGGAGGAGAGAGAAAAAAACCAACAACACTGGATTTGTTATCAGAGGATTTGGATTTGAACCCTAGTTCTGCTACTAGTTAGCCATGTGAATGTAGGAAAGTAAATTAACCTCTCTGGAGCCCAATTTTCTCTTCTATAAAATGATAGGATTGGACTAGATGACCTTTAATATGCTTTCCAACTCTTAATATTGTGATTTTGT
This sequence comes from Vombatus ursinus, assembly GCF_900497805.2. Taxonomy (NCBI): domain Eukaryota; kingdom Metazoa; phylum Chordata; class Mammalia; order Diprotodontia; family Vombatidae; genus Vombatus; species Vombatus ursinus. Next base: position 32,897,092 of record NW_020954576.1, read on the forward strand.
GCCCCACTGAAGTGAAGGACATGTTAATAGAGTGCAAGTCTTGGCAAGTTTCACCAAGCAGAAAAGGCTTCAAGTATGGAAATAATGGTAATGATGATGATGATGATGATGATGATGATGATGATGATGATGATGAT
>NW_020954576.1:32897238-32977304 GCF_900497805.2 Vombatus ursinus
ATGATGATGATGATGATGATGATGATGATGATGATGATGATGATGATGGCAGCAACAATAATAATTTATAGGATGTTTTAAAGTTTACAATGAATTCCAAATACATTTTCTCATTTGAAGTTCAAAACAACAACTTTATAAAGTAAGTACTACAAACATCATTCCCATTTTATACTTGAGAAAACCATTGCTATCAGAAGAGTAAACCTACTTAATTATGGCATGAAGCTCATCACCAGGAAGCAATGATTTTTTTTAACCACAGTGGGGATAAATAACCACTATATCTGAAATTTTAGAAAATAATAAAAAAATACCAGTCTAGAAGATGAGCAGAGCCCAACTTTAACATAAAGTTTTAAGTCAAGAAACAGGCTGGAAAAATGAGCAAGCAAAGAAGAAGAAGAACAACAGCAACAAGAACAAGAAGAACAAGAAGAAGTTGACCGTAAAAAGTTACTATCAAAAAAGCCTCAAAGAAAAAAATCTAATTGGACCCAAGTAGTCCAACAAGAATTCCTGGAGGAGTTAAAGACTGATAGAAGAAAAATTGTGAAAAGAAATGAGATTAATGCAAGAAAATGATGAAATGAGAATTAACAGCTTAGTGAAAAAAAGAGTCAAAAATATTGAAGAAAATAACACCTTAAAAAACAGAATTGGACAAATGGTGAAAGTGGCACAAAAATCTACTGAAGAGAAGAACTCCTTAAAAAGTAGAATTAGCCAAATGGAAAAAGAGGTACAAAAATTCAATGAATGAAAGAATTCCTTAAAAAGCAGAATTGGCCAAATGGAAAAAGAAATGCAAAAGTTCACTGAAGAAAATAATTCCTTAAAAATTTAAATTGGGCAAGTGGAAGCTAATGACTTCATAAGAAATCAAGAAACAATAAAACAAAATGTAAAGAATTAAAAAATAGAAGAAAATGTGAAATGTCTTGCTGGAAAAACAACTGACCTGGAAAATAGGAGAGATAACTTAAGAATTACTGGACTACCTAAAAGCCACTATCAAGGAAAGATCCTAGCTATCCTATTTTAAGAAATTATCAAGGAAAATTGCCCTGATATCTTAGATCCAAATGACAAAATAGAAATTAAAAGAATCCACTGATCACCTCCTGAAAGAGATTTCAAAATGAAAATTCCCAGGAATATTATAGCCAAATTCCAGAGCTCCCAGATCAAGGAGAAATTATTATAAGTAGCTTGAAAGTAAAAATTCAAATATTGTGGAGCCACAATTGGGATCACACAAGATTTAGCAACTTCCACATTAAAGAAGCAGAATATGATATTCCAGGAGGCAAAGAAGCTAGGAATACAACCAAGAAAAAAAAACTACCAAGCAAAACTAAGTGCAATACTTCAGAGGAAAAATAGATATCTAATGAAATAGACTACTTTCAAGTATTCCTGATGAAAAAACCTGAGCTGAATGGAAATTTTGACATTTGAATACAAGACTCAAGAGAGGTATACAAAAGGAACTAACTATGAAAGAGAAATCATAAGGACCTAATAAGGTTAAACTAGTTGTATTCCTATATGGTAAGATGATGCATATAACTCTGAAGACCTTTATCACTATTAGGGCAGTTAGAAGGAGTCAACACAGAGAGAGGACATGAATATAAATGAATTATGCTGGGATGATCTTAAAAACATATAGGGGTGAGAAAGAGGGATGCACCAGATGAAGGGGGAAGAGAAAGGGAGAATGGAGAAAATTTTCTCACATGAAACAGGCATGTGAGGAAGAGCTTTTATAGTGAAGGTGAAAATGGTGGGGAGTGGGCAATTCCTGAACCTCATTCTCATTGGGATTGTTTCAGAGTGAAGAACACACACACACACACACACACACACACACACACACACTCACTCAACTTGGTATTAAAAAACTATCTTACCCAATAGGGAAATTTCAGGGAAAAGGACAAGGCATCTGAGGAAGGGAAAGGAAATGATAAAAGGGAGGGTGAATCAAGAGAGGCAGTGGTTAGAATCAAAATAGATTTTTGAGGAGGGATGGGATAAAAAGAGAGAAGGATAAAGAGAAAAAATAGGATGGAGGGAAATACACAGTAATCATAACTGAATGGGGATGGGATGAGCTCACCCATAGGATGGAAGCAGATAGCAAAATGGCTTAGAAACCAGAATCCAACAATATATTGCTTATAAAAGACACACTTGAAGCAGAAAAGCACACACAGTTAAAATAAAAGGCTGTAACAGAATCTGTTATCACTCAGCAGAAGTAAAAAAGGCAAGTGTAGTAGTCATGATCTCAGATAAAGCAAAAGCAAAAATAGACCTAATTAAATAGATAATCAGGAAAAACATATTTTGGTAAAAGATACCACAATAAAGTAATATCAAAAATTTTGGTAAGTTTCTCTATTGATTACTCAAATATGTAGAGAAATTAGTCAAATGTATAAAGATAAGAATTTTTCCCCAATTGATAAATGATCAAAAGATATAAAAAGTTTTCAGAAAGAAATAAAAACCAAAACTATTATAGTCATGTGAAGAAATGCTCTAAATCACATTGATTACAGGAATGCAAATTAAAACAACTCTGAAGTACCACCTCACATCTATTAGTTAGGACGCATGTTGAAGGACAGGAGGGAAAATAGATATACTAATAAACTGTTGGTAGAGTTGTGAACTTGTCGAATCTTTCTGTAGAACAACTTGGAACTATACCCAAAGCGCTATAAAACTGTGCCTACCCTTTGACCCAGAAATACTACTACTAGGTCAATATCCCAATTTCCCAAAGAAATCAAAGGAAAAGGAAAAAAACCTATAAGTACAGAAATATTTATAGTAACTCTTTTTGCATTGGCAAAGAATTGGAAATTGAGGGGATGCTCATCAATTGAAGAATGGTTGAACAAGTTGTAGCCTACTTTTACAATGGATAACTATTATATTATAAGAAATGATGAAGGGGGTGGTTTCAGAAAAAAAAATATGGCAAGATTCATATGAACTGATGCAAAGTAAAGTGAGAAGAAATGGGAGATCATTGTGCACTGTAACAGCAATGTTGTAATGATGAACAACTATGAAAGACTTGGCTGCCCTGATCAATACAATAATCCAAAGCAATTCCAAAGGAATCATGATGAAAAAATGTTATCCAACTCCAGAGAAAAAACTGATGAACTCTGAGTGCAAATTGAAGTATAACTTTTTCACTTTCTTTGTTTTGCAATTATTTTTTGCAGTATGGCTAAGATGGCAATATGTTTTGCATGATTTCACATAAATAATTGGCATCATTTTGCTTGCCTTCTCAGCAGGTGGAGGAGGAGTAGAAGGGAGGGTGAGAACTTAGAGTTCAAAATTCAAAAAATAAAAAAAATTTAAAATAAATAATGATTAAAAGACATACTAAAAGAACATAAGCAGTTACCTGGGGCTAAGCTATTTGGTTTCTTTAAATGTCACAGAAAAGGGGATAATAAAAAAAGGTCCATTGTATAATTCAGTCCCCTTATCTCCATTGTCTGACCTTCACTGGTCCACTGCCTGATTTTCTTTAGGTCTCACTACCCCAAAGACTTGAGGGATGTGGGCTATTGCTTCCTTCCTGGCCTAAGAGATTCTGCATCATCCTGGGTAGATACATCCTTCCTCCTGCCCCTCCTACCATTTGTTCAAAGCATTTTGTAAGGGACATGGGCTCTTGCTTTCTAAAACTCCAAGGCCCAGATGTTTTCATAGGCCTTGAACTGTTCTTTGAATTCAAAGGCAAGCTGGTGATCTGAGAAGTGGCAGCTGTCCAGCATGACTCATGTGGTGAAGTGCACTGCATTGTGATTTATAAAATGTCCCCAGTAAAACTAAAAAGAAAAAAAAAGAAGAAAAAAAATCTGTTCTTTATTTACCATGCAATGAAAAAGCCCCATAATGCATTTGTAATAATGCTTAATTTTATGTGTGTGATCATAATTATTTAAACACTTGCTAGCATTTTTTCCAGCAGCTTTTTCCCCTTCAGAGAAGCCAGAATCTTATTTTCCCCACCCCGATTGTCACAAACAAAAGTTACAGATATTTGCTACAATTATGAGTCGGAAGGACATTTAACAACGTGGCATGGATTATTAGGAACAATTTTCAGGTTGTGTTTTTTTTTTTCTTTGCACTTTTCCAAGTGATGATGAAATCTTGATAACATTTAATGGATGGTAGGAATGGGTGGGGTAAATAAAGACACATGGAACCCTAATTCCAGAACATCCTAGTTATAAATATAAATATATGTGTGTGTTAAATCATGTTTACAGTGTCCTAGGATGGTATCCATATACATATACATACATACATACATACATATATATATATTCATATATGTGATTCTTCAATGCCTCAATAATGTCAAAGTCAAGTTGGCACTTCCTTCACCAGGCCATATTGCAATCTGTCTGCACTTTTTCGGGGTTCATGATTCATTTCCATGTCCTTAATAGACCCTGCAAAGGAGATCCAGTGACTATGCTGGAGGCCTTCCTTTGCTTCTTTGCATATTTCACCTAACATGCATACATAAAGTCACCATGGTTCAGTAGATAGAATACTAGATTTGGAATGAGGAAGATTTGGGTTCAGAACTCATTTCTGATATTTTTCTAGGTATGACCATGGACCAAAACCCTCTCTGTGCCTTAGGTTACTTCCCTAGACTTATTTATTAAGTTATAAACTGATTTTTATATGCTTGGTGAAGAGAGTTCACATATCAGGAGTTTCTCACTCTAATGAAACTACAGATTCTTTATATGTGTGACTTCATGTGCTCATGCACAGGTGTGTGTGTGTGTGTGTGTGTGTGTGTGTGTGTGTGTGTGTTAAGTACTCAAATGGGAAGGAGTAGTCAGATGCCCAACATGTCTGTGGGAATGGAATTTGGGAGAGTGAGCCCAATATGCTCCCTATCATCAATGCCCACCTATGGTGTACCACTCACCCTTGTCCTCTAAAAAGGTAATCACAGGGATCTATTCAACACCCAACACACTTTTTCTGGATATCATGAGACTACCAGTGCATTACTTTAGCTGTCCATCATTTTATCTCTCTCTGTCTTTCAGCATGTGACCAACTCTTCTTCTTTTTCTCTCATACATTTTCTTTGAAGATAATCTTTAATCCAGCGATTCTTCAAAGTCCTTTGTTTACCATGTACGATAGTGGGCTCACAAACACTTTGGGTGTTTCTTTTGCCTTTTGAGTGATTCTCATCTTTAATTCTTCAGAGACCCTACTATTGTTACATAATCCCTGGCCACCAGTAGAATACAGGACTTTCAAAAATGGGCCTTCCTAAGAGGGAGAAATTTGAAATTATGAAAGGAGCTTTGCTTTCTTAAAAGCAGTGCAGCCTGATCTTCTCCTATTGCATTATATACCCTATTCATCCATTTTCATTGTCTATCCAAGATATGATTCTGTCATAACTGATTCTGATGGCTCATTTCAATATACAGGTAAATCTCCAACCAAAAGCTGGATGATAGACTGTGTGTCTAATCCCCAAAGATTAGATTATCTAAATTCAAGGAGGCTCATCACCAGTTTTAGCTGTATGTTGATGAATTTTTTAGTTAGAGCAACTCTTGAAAATTATCTATGAAGTCACACAAATACAAACATATACATACACATATGTAAATCACTGTGCATGTAGCATAATAATTACATAGTTGGGAGTAAATTAAACATTAACTGCCCCCCATTGGTCCTCCTATACTAACCACTCCATTTTACAAATCTACCTCATTGGCATTTAGAATTAGGATCGTATACTACCCAACACATAGTAAACATTGTTGATTGATTACCTGATTAGCTACCTTTTTTCCATTCCTTTCCTTCAATATTTTCATAGTTTACTACTGAGCCTATTCAAAACTATTGGGCTGTAGAGGAACTTACATCTGCTTTCCTAAATCCTGGCACAACTAAAAGAGTTAGGACCAGAAGCTTACTTATGTTCCAAAAGATCTTTCCTGAGATGGGAAGAATAGATGTGTTCTGGACTACATATCTCAAAGGTTTATGTTACTCTTGGTGGGTGTAGGGAGACAAGAGAGAATATGAAATTCTAAATTAACATTAAATATTCCAAAAGCAGAATTTACAGAAGACCCATAGTTCTTTTCCTTTTCCCTCCCCTACAAGGATTTCTCCAGATTGCTGGAGAGAGAGACAGAGACAGAGACAGAGACAGAGACAGAGACAGAGACAGAGAGACAGAGGGAGACAGGGAGAGACAGAAATACAGAGAGAGACAGAGACACAGAGAGAGACAGAGACACAGAGACAGAAAGGCAAAGACAGAGAGAGACAGAGATATAGACAGACAGAGAGACATGGAGAGATGGAGACAGAGACTCTACCTCATTCTCAGCCCTAAAGTAGTTGTAATTTAGAGCATATTCATCAGACCTAAACTATACATCTAATCCTAGGTCCCACTTAAAATGTGATCCTAAAGTTTAGAGCTTTTGGTCTAGTGAAAGGCAGCTGCTAAGCAGTTAGCCAACACTATGACAGTGTGGACAAACTGATTTGTCATCCACAATGGGACATATGAACTTTTGGAGCCCTGGGGATGGATTTTCCTGGCAGGGTACTCATTCAGGGCTCACTGAATAGTACTATAAAAAATTGACATGTTTAGTTGTTATTTTGATGTATTTTTTGTCCATTTTTTAATCTATAAAAATCATAGAATTTTAAAGCCAGAAAGAACCTTAGAGGTCTTCTAGTTCAATACCTCATCTTCTAGGTAGTAAATGGCAAGGTCAGGCTTGGAACTTTGGTTCTCTAAATTCTAAACCAGAGCTCTTTTCATTGGACCAAGATGATATAACACTAAGAAGACATATGCTTTCAGTCTTTTTCATTAGTTCAGCTTGGTATAATCGAAGACCAGAGGATGTCAAGGCTGGAAGGGACCATAGAAATGAGCTAGTCCAACCTCTTCATTTTATAGATGAAGGAACTGGGGCCCAAAGAGGCAAAGTGATCTGTGCCAAGAAAATATGAATGACTCTGTGCTATTCTGTTGGGGTGTTATCTGCCAACTTGGCACAGCTTTATGTGTGTGTAATTAACTAATTATCCCACATCAGGATAAAAGAACTGACCTGGACTTCATTTGAGTTTTGATGTAATCAACTGAACTAGCAGTCCAGACTGATAATTCAAATAATTTAAAATCCTTATTTCTAGTAGAAACACATTTTTTTTCACAGCTTCAGTAGGTAAACCCAACTACATCTTAACATCAGTAAAGCTTAAAAGTCTTACAGTACCTCACCAAAATGTAGACATCTTGAATCTAGAATAGCAAAGTTTTTAAAGAGGCACAATACTGTTTAATTCTGTATTTCAACTAAAACCACTTTCTGGTAAACCTGAGTTGTATTTAGTCATAGTAAGTCCAAACAATCATAGGACCATAGGGTGATAGATTTAGAGCTGGAAGGAATCTCACACATGATCTTGTCCAATCCCCTATAGATGAGGAAATTGAGGCCCCAAAGTGGTTAAGTGACTTGCCTGAATTCACCTAGATTATCTGATTCCAAATCTATTGCTCTTCCATTGTATTACATACATGAATTGAAACAGATTTCACATTGATTCATATCCTTCCTCTCCCCCAACACCTGTATGGAACATTATTGCTCAAAAAGAAACTACTAAAATTCCTACAAAGTCTGAACTAAAGACATAATATTAAAGCAAAAGTGACTGGCATGGTTTCAAATTAAGCTGATAATGATGTAAAACCATTGAAATGTCAGGAATGGGAAAGTCACTGGATTCATCCTTGGGTATTTAAACAGGATTACAGGTAAGTATCCTACAAAGAGAGAAAACTCACAATTATCTTGGTAACCTACTTCAATGAAAAGTTTCAGCATCAATACATCAATCTCAAAAAGGTGACAACATTTAACTTAAAGAGCTAAGAGTCTTGGCTTATGAAATTTAGCTTTCTGGAGTTTTCTCAATGTCACCTGCTAATTACAGACAATTTTAATGAAAAGAAAATCAGTACCAATAAAATATTGAATCACATACTGATTTTCAGCAATTAAATAATTTAGGACAGCATGGAGTCATTATATACGTGCATCATGTGGGACTAATGTTCCAGTCTGGAATGACTAAATCAATATTGTCCCCGAAGAGAAAATCTTTTAGGTCCATTGAAAAATCCTTTGTACCGTTAACTCTGCCTTGAAAGAAGTCAGTGTGTAAAGGATTGAGAAATCTCCTGCCATGGACTCTAAGCTTCTGTTTTCTATTGATGTGTCTCACACTGGGGGCTTCTCAAGACAAGAAGAGGACAAGTGAGTTGACACCATTTCTACTGCATAAGGGGAATTCAGATCATAGGAACATGAACCTACAAAGAAGAAAAGGAAGAAATAGTATGGAACTCCCATTACTTAAGTGCTAGCCAAGTCATCATTTCTCAATTCTTTCTCTAATCTCTAAACAGTATATCAAGGGTCTGTATTTCCACCAGGAGGTCTTTTCAGTTGAATAATACGATATTCAAATACCCCCTAAGAGTCATCATGAGAAAGAAGAATGACTAGAAACCTCAATTCAGCTGGAATACAACCTTTTAAAAATAGATCTTGAATCATACTTACCAATGGAATTAATGAAGCCTATGGGTGTGTGGACCAATTTTGGCTTCAAGAAAAGAACCATATTCATTTGGCTTTCTGGAACACAGTTTCTATTTCATTAGTGCTTGACTATTTAACAGCTTCATATTTTGTCTGACAGACTGTCATAACTAATATTTCTATTAATGGAACATTACTAGCCCATGAAAGAAAAAAAAATCCTTTCTTAATAGAGATTTTAAAAAATCTTCCATTGATGATGCATTGAGGTCTAATTTGGTCCAGTTCCACATTCAATTCCTTTAATTCCATGCTGGCCATTTACACAGGGACTTCTTGTGGCAGAGAAAGACAAAAACTATGTCAACTTAACCAATTAAAGCAAAAAGTTGCATAGTTTCTTATGGAAGTCTTAATTGAGCTAAAGTAGACCAACTCATTATTTTGCCCAATTAGAAAGGAAGGCTCACATTTTATTTGTAAAGAACCCAATAACAAATTTTAGTAACACCTTACAACTGTGAAAGAGAAAAGCACTTCAGCCTGTGAATCCCCAGCAATGCCTGGCATATAGTAGTGTTAATAATGCTTGTTGATTGACATGCCCTAAAGGCATAAATGTGAATTCTGTATCACTAAGCTAGAGAAAATGTATTTATTCCTCTTAAAGTTCATCATTTATTGAATACTCAGTTATAAAGGGCATTATTTTTATCCACCAATCTAATGAAATTAAAACTTAACTAAATTTATTATTTTTTCATCCAATAATGAAACTTTCCATATGTAGCATCTCTCCTGGGCTTGTTTTCTCAGCTACTGAGAATAATAGGTTAGGTTTTGCAGACAACAACAACTACTACTCCCTTCAGGATTCTAGGACTAAGCCTGGATGACCTAGGGGGTCATCTCTCAAATTTCTTCATTGGTATGCTTTCCATTAATTATCAACCAGACTTAATTGGCTTTTAGAAAGGGTGTTTACTACGACGGTATAACCAAATTCTTGGTACGAAAACAATCCTCTCAAGTCAGGGGGCACACTTTCTCACAAATAGAGAAAGTTTATCAAGAAGGAATGGACAAAAACAAAGTACAAAGATGGTGAAATGTGTGGCCAAAAGATAAATCTACAACTCCTGGTTCCTGAAGGTCTTTTCTTGGGTCTACAATGAGTATTTTCTGGTGCAAGAGAGTCATGATCCTTGGAGCTACCTCCTCTCTCAGGGGGCTGTCTTTCTGGGACTGTGCTTATCTTACCATGTCTCTTTTTCCTTCTGACTAGATGCATTGTTTGTTACTGGTCTAGTCATTGACGATGTGGACAAATGGAGGATATAGGAGTATGATACTTCCTCTAGGCTCATTCTTTCTAGTTCCTTACTGCCTTCTGGGAGAGTCACAAAGGTCTGCCTCCTCAAAAAGCTCCTAAGACTGATTGTTTTGCTGCTGGATTGCCCCCTGCAGAAATCTCTCCAGCTGTATAAAGTCCCCCAAAGCTAATCATCTTGTATGGTAAGCCAATTTTGCCATTTCTGCTTGAACCAATTGAAGAGATTCACACCTCATAAAGGGATCACAGATTGTGAACCAGGATTCTTTCCCCACCCCCTACTTACAAGATACAAAATTTTCAAGGGGCTCCATTTAATCCAATCCCTTTCTCTAAGATACAGAGCAACATTTTAAGCCCTATTTTTTTTGGCCATTTCCCCCCATTTGGGCTCTGATACCCTAGCCCTACCTTCTACTGTAAGAGCCAAGTTTAAGGATTGTTGACCAGAGGTGCATTTAAAATGTAAAAGTTTCACTTTCCAACCTTCCATGCTCATACCAATCAGAGCCACAAGGCCATGTACCATGGGCTAAATGGTAGGGGGAGTGGGGATGAAGGGAAGTGTCAGAGAAGTCAAAGAGCAAGGGAAGGAAGTCTAGTTGATTTTTTTTTATCTGACCTAGCTGAGGCTGGCTAGATTCTCCTGATATGAATGGAGGTGCTCCTGGGAGAAGGAAGGAGGAGGACAGACGATTTGCTTGACCTGACAAGAAGAAAAACCACTGGAAAAACCAAGATAGCACCATGGAGTCTGGAAAAGGGGCACTGCAGAGCCCTGGACTATGGGGTGAGCAAGTCATTAGATATGTCTCCTTCTTCCTTTCTTACTAGAGACATTCAAAAGCATCAGAGCAGATGCAAGTGAGAAGTAGGGAAAAAAGTAAGAGTAGCAGCAATGGTAGCTATGGCAACCAGCCACCAGGAGTTCCCAGACCAAAAAAGTCACCCCAGCAGGTTCTGGATATAGGCTAAACAAATTGACGTGAGAGCAGTGCTAGCACATTAGAATGTGCCTGGGCACTGCTTACTTGTATCATGGATACATGCGCTTAGAAGGGAAGGCTGTTAGCCAAGCAGCTTTGACTACATTGGAACAGGTAAGTCAATTCATTTCTATTGCAGCCAGGGAGCATAATGGGTGGAGTACCAGGCCTGGAGTAAGGAAAACCTGACTTCAAATCCAATCTGAGACACTTACTTAGTTGTGTGACCCTGGACAAGTCATTTAACCTTTATTTGCCTCATTTTCCTCATATATTCATAAACCCATTTATCAATAAGTGAAGGTTGAATTCAACCGATTAATTTATAATTTTGAAAACAATGTTCATAATTGGTTACTGATTACTTTAATGAAATAAAATCACTATTGTCAAAATGGTTATTTAAATTAAGCTATTCTTTTATAAATTTATTTATTTTTAACATTCTTTTCTTTCTCACATTTTGAATTTCAAATTTTCTTCCTCCCTCCCACCCCCAGCACTACATTGAGAAGACAAGCAACATGATATCAATTATATATGTGAAATCAGGCAAAGCATATTTCCATGTAAACCATGTTTTTAAAAAGCAAGAAAAATAATTTAAGAAAATTATACTTTGATTTGCATTCAGAGTTCATCAGTTCTCTCTCTGAAGATGGATAATGTTTTTTTCACATGAGTCCTTTGGAATTCTCTTGCATTATTGTATTGGTCAGAGTAGCCAAGTCTTTCACAGTTGATCATCATTACAACATTGCTGTTACTGTGCACAATGATCTACTGGTTCTTCTCAATTCACTTTGCATTAGTTTACGTAGGTCTCGCCATGTTTTTTTTTTTTTTTCTGAAACCGTTCTTCTCATTATTTTTTACAGCAAATAGTACTCCATTATAATCACATGCCACAACTTGTTCAACCATTACCAATCGATGAGCATCCACTCAATTTCCAAGTCTTTGCCACCACAAAAAGAGCTGTTGTAATAAATAGTTTTGTATATATAGGTCCTTTTCCTTTAACCTTCAATCTCTTTGGGATATAGACCCAGAAGTAGCAATTCTGGGGCAAAGGGTATGCACAGTTTTATACCCCTTTGGACATAGTTTCAAATTGTTTTCCAGAATGGTTGGACCAGTTCACTACACCAACAGTTTTGTAGTGTACCTTTCCCCCTTCTTCCCTCCAGCATTTGTCATTTTTAATAGGTGTGAGGTGGTACCTCAGGTTTATTTTAATTTGCACTTCTCTAATCAGTAGTGATTTAGAGCACTTTTCATATGACTATAGATAGCTTTGATTTCTTCTTCTGAAAACTGCTTGTTTATGTCTTTTCACCATTTATCAATTGGGGAATGGCTCTTATTTCTATAAATTTGACTCAGTTCTATACTCAGCATATATTTGAGAAATGAGATCTTCATCAGAGAAACTATAACTTTTTATGTTACTTCATTGTTTATGGTACCTTTTAGCAAAATGTAATCCCTGATTATCTCTGTTAATTAGGTCTATTTTTGCATTTGCTTTGTCTGAGATCATGATTGCTACTACTGCCTGTTTTGTTTGTTTTTTTTTTTTACTTCATCTGAACCATAATAAATTCTGCTCCAGCCCTTAATTTTAATTCTGTGTGTATCTTTCTGTTTCAGGTATATCTCTTATAAACAACATATTGTTGAATTCTGGCTTCTAATCCATTCTGTTATCCACTTCCATTTTATGATGAGCCTATCCCATTCACACTCACATTTGTGATTACTGTGTATTTCCCTCCATCACATTTTCTTCTGTTACTTCTTCTTTCTCTCTCTGTTTACCCTGCCCCTCTTTAAAAGTCTATTTTGCTTCAAACCACTTCTCCCCTTCATCTGACTTCTCTTTTATCACCCCTTGCTTTTCTCTTATCCTGTTCCCCTCCTATTTTACTATTGGATAAATTACATATCTATACACAACTGAGTGTGTACGCATATTCTTTCCTCTTCGGATCAATTCCAATGAGAATAAGGTTCAAGCATTGCCTGCCAGCACCCTCCATTTTCACCTCCAGTGTAAAAGCTTTTCAATGCCCACTGTTTTTATGTGAGAAAAATTTCTACATTTTACTTCTCCTTTCCCCCTTCTCCCAGTGCATCCCTCTTTCTCACCATTTGGAGATCATTATAAAATAATCAATTTGCACCTGCATGCTCTATGTATATTCCTTTTAAGTGCCCTAATAATGATAAATTCTTAAGAGTTACAATTATCATCTTCCTATATATGAATGTAAATAATTAAACTTTATTGAGTCCCCTTTGATTATTCTTTAATGTTTGCCTTTTTATACTTCTCTTGAGTCTTGTGTTTAAATGTCAATTTTCTATTCCACTCTGGTCTTTTCATAAAGAATGCTTAAAAGTCCTTTATTTCACTAAATATTAATTTTTTTTTCCTCCTGAAGGATTACATTCAATTTTACTGGATAGGTTATTCTTCATTATAATCCTAGTTTCTTTGCCCTCTAGAATATCATATTCCCGACCTCCAGTCTTTAATGTGGAAGAAGCTAAAACTTGTGTGATCTTGACTGTGGCTCAATGATATCTGAATTGTTCCTTTCTGGCTGCTTGAAGTATTTTCTCTTTGACCCAAAAGCTCTGGAATTTAGCTATAATATTGCTGGGAACTTTTATTTTGAGATCTCATTCAGGAGGTAATCAGTAGATTCTTTTAGTTTCTATGTTACCCTCTAGATCTAAGATATCAGGGCAGTTTTCCTTCATAATTCTCAAATTAAATGTCTCAACTCTTTCCTTGATCATGGCTTTCAGGTAATCCAATGATTCTTAAATTATCTGTTCTGGAAGTTGTTTTTCTAATGAGAGATTTCACATTTTCTTCTATTTTTTTTTATCATCTCAACTTTGTTTTATTGTTTCTTAATGTTGCATTGAGTCATTAGCTTCCACTTGTCTAATTCTGATTTTTAAGGAATTATTTTCTTTAGGAAGCTTTTGTACATCTTTTTCCATTTGGCCAATTTTGCGTTGCTTTCTTCAGTATTTTTGTGCTTTTTTAAAATTTTTTTTACTAAGTTGTTAATGCTCTTTTCACAGATTTCTTGCGTAATTCATTTCTTTTTGTATTTTTCCCTCTACCACTCATTTCTCTCTTTAACTCTTCCAGAAATTCTTTTTGGGTTTGGGTCCAATTAGCATTTTTCTTTGAGTTTTTTTTTTGGTAGATCTTTTCACATTGTTGTCTTCTTCTGAATTTATTTCTTAGTCCTCTCTGCCACCATAGTAGGTTTTTATAGTTAAATTCTTCTTGTTGTTTGCTCATTTCCCCAGCCTATTTCTTGACTTTGAGCTTTATGTTAAATTTGAACTGTTCAAATGGGGGTGTGGTGACACAGTTCCAAGTTTCAGGCTTTTTTTGTGCTGCTGTTTTCAGAGCTGGTTCTGAGGATTTGCAAGTTTTTGGCTCTTCCAAAGTGGGTGTCCTCCTAGGAGATGTATGGTCACTGCTCTCCCGGTTTGCACTCTGATCTTTACCTAGGAAGAGTCTCTGGTCCCCTGTAGCCACAAGTTCTAGCACTCTTCTCTGTTTTAGAACTGACCAGGGCTCCTGCTTCCTTGAGACCAACCATTAGCACTCCCCTCTACCCTGGAACTGAAACCCAGAGCTGTGTATGGGCAATAGAGTTACCAACCAGCACTAGTTGTACACAGTGTCAGCAAAGGGTCCCCTGTAATCTGTTTCTGACCAGTTGGCTGACACCCTTACCATCTGTGCTCTGAGAGATCCTGAAGCTGCTACTGTTCTCTCCATGTGCACACCAACCTGGTGACCACCTGGGTGTTATAGACCTCTCCTGCTGACCTTGTAAGTTTTTTAGTCTGGAAAAATGTCTCATTCTGACCTTTTGTTGGTTCTGTTGCTTCAAAATGTGATTTTAAGCATTATTTAAAGTTGTTTAGAGGAGAATGTTAAGTGAATTTAGTTGGGTTGTTACCTCTAATCCTCCATCTTGACTCCATACATTCAATTCAGCTATTCTTAATACTTAATTTTCTTTTATTTTGTTTCTTTCTTGCTTATTTCTTTTCCTCTCCTTATCATCTTATACTGGAATATTACATAGCTGTTGGAGATGAAAAAGGGAGTAGTGGGCAGTAATTCATCAAGACGATGCTGTGATTATATTAGAAATTAGTTCTGTGATTATGTGAGAAGCAGCTCTTCTTATCACACTCAGATTGATTGATCACACACTCTTTGGGGTCATGCCATAGTCCCCAATTTAAGAGCCTACTGGTCCATATCAACGAATTAAAATATTGTCTTGTAGTAACTTACACTATTTCTGTTACTATTTTGTATTTACTCTTGTGTAATTCTCTGTGCACTGTTCCATGTCACATCTATATTCATGCAATGTCAAGAGAGCCCAAGAAAGAACCTAGCATGATGAATAAGATCTCCCTGTGGTGGACTTATGGGAAGACATGGACAATAACCACACAGAGTGGTCAGGCCTGGAGGATTAGAATTCTGCATCAAAGGAGAGAAAATGCACATCAGTGAAATCACAGAAGTATTGAAGTATTGGAGATGTTCTTGTATATATTAACTTACATTTTTATGCCTTGACTCTTCACCTAGGTTGCTAGTGCATTGAAAGTAAGAGCTGTGTCTCATGTTTCTGTATCTCCCAAATCAGGGCAGGTAGATGATTCAGTGGATAGAGCACTGGGCTTGGAATCAGGAAGATTTATCCTCAGGAGTTCAAATCTGGCTTCAGAAACTTACTAGCTGTGTGACCCTGAGTAAATCATTTAACACTGTTTGTCTTAGATTTCTCATCTGTAAAATGATCTGGAGAAGGAAATAGCAAACTACTCCAGTGTCTTTGTCAAGTAAACCCCAAATGGGGTCACAAAGAGTTGGACTTGACTGAAAGAACTCAACAACTATATCATTCTCCCAAAGTACAGTACTTTGCATAGAATAGGAATTTGATAAATATTTATTCTGCAAAGCAAAAAAATCAGAATTTGAGACTAGGAAGAGACAACAATATCTATCCAATCCAACTCATACCTGAAATGAATAACTCCTATAATATACCTGATAAGTGGTCATCTAGCTTCTCACTGAAGCCCTTTTAAAGGACAGCTTCAATGGTCTCTTCCACATGGGCAAAGATACTGTTATAGAATCTTTAAGAAGTAATAGTATATTAGTTACATTTTAACCTTCATTCTTTGGGGAACTTGGGAAGAGAAAGAGAGTTAAATTGTTGTTATGGAGAGACTGTTAACAGTGATGGTTGAAGAGAGAGATTAAAGAAAAATGACTATGAGAATTTATTTCTTGAGAGAGCTTATCTTTTCAACAAATGTGAATAGAATTCTTAAGAAAACACTTTAATAAGTATCCTGAGAGGATAAAACTATGGGACTCTGTTCCCAGAACTGAGGAAAAGATCTAGCTTCAAATAAGTGAACATGGCTGTTATGTCGAGTTTTCTCTTCTGCAACTTTAGCATCTAAAGCATTTTTTTTAGACCAGACCTCAAATTATGTAGAACTGAGGCCCTTCACCATGCTGGTGAACATTCTCTGGATCAGCTCCAGCTTCTCAATATTCTTCATAAATTTTGGTCCCCAAAACTAAGCATGATTCTAAGTGAGGTCTGATAAGGGAAGAATGCAAAAGTACTCGTACCTTCTTATTCTGATAGTGATGCTTCTCTTAATGCACATTAGCATTTTATGGCTGCCATATCATCCTGCTGATATTTTAAGTTTGTAGTCCACTAATACCCCAAGATCTTTTTCTAATCTACTATGTCGCTATGCCTCTCCCACATAATATTTGTTAAGTTATTTCTTTTTACCCACATTTAGGACTTTGCATTTAATCCCATTACATTTTATATTAATAAATTCATCCTGATGCCTCTCAAGATCTTTTTGGATCCTGACTCATACAGAGTGTTATGATTGATTTAGCTTTTTTATCCCCAAACCAATCTGTGTATACAGACATTGCTTAATCTCACATAAATTTGTAACTGGAAGGGATTTTAGAGACACCTAATCCGAACTTTTCATTTTAAAGAAGAAGAAATTGAGAGTAGAGAGTGAAGTGACTTGGCAGAAGTCACACAGTGAAAAAGTGTGACAACCCAGGTCTCCTGCAGTTGATGTCTTATTAATTTTATTCCCATCTCTGGTTGCATCTCAGTTTTAAAAGTAAAAGCAGCTGGAAAAAGACTAGGTCTTCCCATGCATCCCTGCTGGAAGTTCAGAGGCCCTTTATGGGCCTGAGCCCATTATTGATACCATGGGGGCTTTGACTGTTCATTTTCTGACCTGGGCTGGTTCAGGCTAACTGATACTCTCCACCTCCCATACCATTCCTGTTGCTTTACCATAGTGATGCCAAGCTAAGTTTGGACACCCACTCAACATAGTGAAGTCTTAGGCTCAAGATCTACCAGTTTCAGTCTTCCCAATAGTTGGGATTACAAGTACGCTTTGCCATGCCTGGCAAAAAGTAGAGACATTTTGAAAAACACTAAAGACCTCCTCCTCCTCCTTCTTCTCACTACCTGAGGCACTATAAATAGGAGTTTCTTATGTCCCTAGAAGTTGACAGTTTAAACAGCAATAATATAGAAAACCAATAAAGTACATGTGGAGAACAAAATAAGAATTTATATATTCATAACTATCTAGTAAATTATTAACATAAAGTATATCAGCCAAATCTTCACTTTAGCACGGTGAACAAAAATAGCTGAATAGTTGGAATGCAAAATAATTGGATACAAAGGTACTGGAAATCTATTTATTAGCAGCTCATAAACAGTGAAGCACCATCTGTATTATGGATGAAGGCTTTCTGGGAGGTGGATTTTCAAAAAAAACATTTGAATGGTTGCAATGGAATGGCTTGGCAAATGAGACAAGATCCCAATGAAAATGAAGGATTAACCCAAGCATAGACACAACTTCCAAGTTCATGAACTACCATTTTCATGTACATAAGCATTACTAGAGAGGTGGTGTGACACAGAATATAGCAGGTCAGTCATGGAATCAGAAAGACCTAGGTTCAAGTCCTAGTTTTCTGATAGTGTCTATGGACAAGTCACTTAAGGACAAGTGCCCTCATGCAATTTTCTAAAATTGTGAGCTTCCTATCTGCATCTGTGGAGGAAGTTACACAGAAGTTACTCACACTGATGAAATCAGATTAAAACCTCCCTCCCTCTCAAAATATGGAATTTTGACAGGACAGCTTGTTAGTTTTCTTCATGTGAGTTCCAGATTTGTAGTGCTAACACCCTAAAATGAGTAAGAAACAAAATGTCAACAAACACCAGTAACCTTTACTCTAATATAACCATAATGTAATAACGCTAAAAACAAAAGGGAGATATCAAAGGGTCAGTTGTCTTGCACTATGTTTAGGGAAGAAAAAAGATTTGTAGGATATTTAGTACAATGTATTTCAAACTAAGAATTAGTTTTTTAAAATGAAATTAATTTACATTTTTGTTTTCAGTTCCAAATTCTCTCCCTCTCTCCCATTTCTCCCCCAACCACTGAAAAGGCAAGAAATGTAATACCCATTATACATATGAAGTCATGCAAAACATGTTTCCACATTAGCCATGTTGCAAAAGAAAAAAAAAAGCAAGAAAAATAAAGAAGTAAAAGAGAATAAGCTTCAACCTGCACTCAGAATTCATCAGTCCACTCTCTGGAGGTGATTTTTCATCATGAATCCTTTGGAATTGTCCTGGATCATTGTATTGATTATAGCAGCTAAATATTCCACAGTAAATTGTCATTACAATATTGCTGTTACTGTATACAATGTTCTATTATCAAACTACCATTTTGAGACAGTTCTGACAGATGATTAAAAAAAAAAGTAGGGGGCAACTAGTTGGTGCGGTGGATAGAGCTCTGGCCTTAGAGTCAGGTGGAACTGAGTTCAGATCTGTCCTCAGACACTTAACACTTACTAGCTGTGTGATCCTGGGCAAGTCACTTAACCCCAATTGCCTCGCACAAAAAAAAAAAGGGGGCAAAATTTCACTGTAGCACTTTGGCTGAATACATTCCCAATGTATTCTCCACCTATTGTTTTTTCTCTCTTTAAGGTTAGTAGCTGATTTCCCAATTGCTTTTTAATCTTTCTACCTTGGAGATCCAACTGAAAAAATTCAGTAGGAAGGATATCACTTACCTTTGTTGCCAATTTTTAGAAGTATGGTACTTCCTTGTTACTTCTCAGTAGCTGCAGAGCATATGTTAAAAATCGATTTTGAAGTGCATACTAATAAATTAACTGGCTGCCCACTTTTTTTTTCTTCTTTCTGAAGACCAAATTGCTGGCTAAAAGTTCCCAAGCATCTGAACCTTAAATACCAGGATTAATGGACTTAATAATATAAAACTTCCAGTAATTATCTGATCTTATATCCATGCTTTGCCTCCTACTGCAAAAGACCTGATACTGAATTTCCCTTACTGCTATGGGGGAAAACAGAGATAGAAGTTTCAGACCACCCATGAAGAATAGTTTTTCTCTGGTATTTAGGGATATTCTCACATTTGATGATAAAAACAGAAAGCAATCTAAGTGCATTTTTGTATGTGTGTCCAAAATGGAAGATACAAATTCCTTTTTACAAAATAACTGGATTTTCTTGTCAGCTGAAATATAATTCATTCATATATATTATATATGTGCGTGTGACCAGCATTCTAGAAATTCTGCATTTTTAGTGTGCATCATTTTTTTTCACATGTAATTCATGTATATATTTAGTATTAATTTCTCTGCAAATTAGAGAGAATTAATGGTATAAGGTATCTAACTCCTCCCAGAAGGAAAAATGAAAATGATAAAATAAATAAGTATATAAAATTCTGGTTTTTTTTCTTGCATTCAATGACATATGCAGGGAATCTGCTAAAGTAGTGATTATTTCAGTGCTGTTTTCCAAAGCTGAAAACAAAATTCATACATTGGTAACTTGCAACAGAGTGAAAATATCAAAGCAGAAAGTTGGGGTGGTTTTATCTCTTTCATAGTCCTGAGCCACATAAAACATCAAAGGT
Source organism: Vombatus ursinus (assembly GCF_900497805.2). NCBI lineage: Eukaryota > Metazoa > Chordata > Mammalia > Diprotodontia > Vombatidae > Vombatus > Vombatus ursinus. The sequence continues at coordinate 32,917,371 of NW_020954576.1, forward strand.
GTCTGTTGCAACCCATCTACAGCCTGAGGCTCAGAGGTTAAGGAGACTTGCCCATAGCCCCATAGTTAATAAATGTCAGAGGCAGGCTTTAAACCAATATCCTCATAATTCCAAGGCCTACAATCTATATAATATCTATACACTCTATATACGGGATTCATCTCCAACTTTGAGCCATGCAAACTCTTCCTAAAAATGCCTTGGTTCAAACTCAGTTGTTACCTTTAAACTTTGAAATTTTTATTTTCATAACATGTCACATGGGGGAAGAAATTTGGAAGAGGCAGTGGGAGGACCAGACCTGTGATTTCATCACTGTAGGAAGTGTTTTGTCTGTAAACTCCTTCCAGGAAACAACTATGAAAGACCTTAGAACTCCAGCCAAAGTGATGACCAATCATGACTTCAAAAAACTGATGATGAAACATACCTTCCTCTGCCCCTAGGAAGACAGGTGATAGACTAAAGGCATTGGATTGAGTGTTCATTCTCAGACATAATGTGTTGATTTGTTTTGCTATAAAAGAACTACTTGGGGATAGTAGGGGAGAGGAAAGTAGATTGCTAGCTAGTAATAATTACAATTAAAAAGAAAATAATTCATTAAAATTAACTAAAAATAGTTACTAAAAAAAGTTTAGGTTGTTACACTGATGTTCAATATTAGATTTTTTAATTTAAAAATTCAGTTATAAAATGGTAATATTAACAAATGATATAATTATATTGCTTGTCTTAAGGCACTGAATGATAACTGTCTTTCAGTCATTCAGGATTGAGATAATTTGATGAGCAATGAACAATGAGAGGAAGAAGGGTGAATTAGCCAAAGTTTTCAGTGTCTAAATCAGAAAATGAAATGTCTTTTGCGAAAACAAATAGTGTCGTACAGGTAGTTGCAGAAAATTATAAAGCTAAAAGGTGAATGGGGTTGGTTTAGGCCAGGGGTGGGGAACTTGTGGCCTCAAGGCCACATATGGCCCTCTAGGTCCTCAAGTGCGGCCCTTTGACTGAATTCAAACTTCATAGAAAAAATCTCTTTAATAAAAGGATTTGTTCTGTAAAACTTGGACTCAGTCAAAAGGCCACACCCAAGGATCTAGAAGGCCACATGTGGCCTTGAGACCTCAGGTTCCTCAACCCTGGTTTAGGCCTTCAGACAGTGCTCTGTGAAATATTTCTGGCACTTTCCAGTGGCTAGAGATGGTTTCTTGAAATTATGGGGAAAGTGGAAGCTGGTATATTTTCTACTCTCCTTCAACCACAATTTCTTCTCTACCTTTTAAAAAAAAATCCGTATGATCTTGGTACTCAAATGTCATTCCATATTAAAGGAGCTCACCTAGCAGTGCTCTGACAAATGATTAACAACTGGTTCTCTGAAAACATATATAATAGACTTTTAAGTTTAATCTGAATTATCGACACTTTCTTAAATCTGAACAGTCAACAAAACAACAAACCAAGTCTTGATTTGTAGTATTTGCCAATTTCCAAGGTATAAATGCTTACACCAGAAATTTAACAATTGACTCTCATGAGTTATTCAAGTTGGCTCCAGAACACCCCTGAGATCAGCAAGATTTGTGCTGGCTGGAATGCAGCAACAGCATTGATTGCTTTTTGCCACATTCCATCCAACACACCTCATTAAAGTCCTTCCCAGATGTCTCATTGTGGTGTAGACGTGACCCTGGATTCTTAAAAGCTATACTGACGTAGCATAAACTCTGACAAATGGGGAAGGCTTCAAGTACAAGGATAATGACTATGTATGTATCTACTAGAAGGGGACAACTTAATCCAGGGAGGTTTATTATCAGAAGGATGAGGACCAAAATAGCTAAGTCTAGAGAGGTTTGTTATCAGAAGGATGGCCACGAGGGAATAGACTTTTTTTTTTTTAAAGTAGCAAATCAGGAAGAACAAGCCTACTATGGTACAGAAAAGCTGCAATGTGTATCAGCAGTAGGAATTTAGGTCTTTTGAAGTACTTCAGAATTATAATTTTGTCATTAATTGCTCATAGAATAACACATCATGCTTGATAAAAAATCTTCCATCTGGAGATATCAAAGCACTTTATAGATGTTGACTCATAGAATCCTTCTCCAAATGTAGATGTCATTTCAGTAAGCAATAGTTAATTGAGCTGTGGGATTTGGCATCAGAAAGACTTGGGTTCAAATCGTGATTTTTTTAACTTATAAGCTGTGGGACAATGAGCAAGTCACACACCCACTTGGAACTTCAGTTTTCTCAAATATAAAACGGGCTCCACGAATAATGTAACCAGTATTATGCTGGCACGAGTTCACAAGAGTTGTTGGTTAAATTTTCAGTGTGAGCATTTATACCTTGGAAACTGGCAAGCAATACAAACCAGGACTTAATCTATAGTTTTGTTGATTGCCTGGACTTAAGAAAGTAGTGGAGAAAATGATAATAATGCAGATTAAACTTGAATGTCACATGTATATATGTATATATGGACATATATATGTATGTATATATGTATGGCAATCTAGTTGTTAAGTATTTATCACCACTGCCCAAAACCCTTTACTAAAGTCATTGGGACTATATTAGAAGATATTCTTAGTCTTCCCAACAAATTGCCAATTGATATGCTTATACCATGCATAGGACAATGCTCTCAAAAGTCCCAAACAAAGGTATATATCTCTGAAAACTCATCAAATTGATCAGATAACTAAGTGAAGTTAGATATTCTTATAATTATTATGCTTTTACTTTTAAAAATTTCAATCCAACCTGTGATTTTATTCTTGTGTTAACTCAGGATGTAGACACTTACTCCATTAATGCAGATACAAAATTCATAGACTTAGATAATTGCCTGGGGCTGAGGTCACATAGCTAGTATACATCCAAGATAAAACTTGTTCCTAAATCTTCCTGACTTCACTGCTAGCCTTCTATCCACTATACCACTCTCCCTCTCATTGATATCTTTGGATGCTCTTTTGATTATATTTTAACATTTTTACTACTGTGGTGATTAGACTGTTAGCCTTTGAATCAGGAAGACCAGAGTTCAAATCCTGCTTAAAATACTTGCTAGCAGTGTGACCCTAAGTAAAATCACTTAACCTCTCTCAGTCTCAGTTTCCTCCTCTACAAAATGGGATTATAATAGTATCACAGGGCTGTTGTGAAGATCAAGAGGCACATACGTGTGTGTATATATATATACATATATGTATATGTACTGCGTATACATGCACACATACATATACACACATGTGTGTATATAAAATATGTATATGTGTGTATATACAAATACATAATATACATATAAATATAATAGCAAATATAAGAGTACCATATAAATGGTAATTATTTATTATTTTTATTACCTGATTTTCTGTGTTATTCCAGTTTCCTTTCTAATAGAAGAGAGGGGTCCACAAATCAGTAAGTAATTTCAAGCAAGTTAGTTATAAAGGTAGAAAGTGGTCATTTTGACTTCTGGCAGCTTTTCAGTTTAGCTTAAACCACAGCTATGATCATGATGCTCAATTGCATAACACCTTTGGCTGAAAAATATTCATCCACCCTATGCCACACAAGTAGAAGACAGAATTACTGTCTGAGGATGTTGCAACTAGTATTAGCAAAGATATCAGAAGAAGGTGAGGATGACATTTTTTGAACTCTCAGAATCATAGAATTTGGGAGCTGAAGGGCAATTCAGCAGCCATCTCATACAGCCTATGTACCAAAGGAATCTACTGTATGACATCCCCAGTTACTGGTCATTTTGACCCAGATTTGCTTTTCATTTCCCCAAAGTATTAGGTGGGATGCTATTTTTTCCCTTAATCCACATTTAGACTTCAATTCAATAAGGATTTACTGAGTATGTTAACTACACACCAGTTACTATACTAAGAAACAAAGACAAAAATGAAAAGAGTCTGCCTCGAAGGGCTTCCATTCTATTGGATGTGAGTGAATTAGAAGTGCGGAAGGCAGGTATTAAACCTTTTGACTGAAAATGAATCTAGCTGTTTTTGTTTGTTTGTTATTTAGACCAGGCCTAATGCTTCTTGCACTCAAATATAGAATATCACTTTAAGTGCTGGTATCAGCAAACAGGATTCTATAGGCCAAGGTTCCTAACCCAAGGTCAATGAATTGGACATTTAAAAACATTCCAATAACTACATTTCAATAAAATCATTTTCCTTTATAATCCTATGTATTTTATTTTGTGTATTAAAAAAAACATTCATAGGCTTCAGCAGATGACCGAAATGGTCCCAGGCACAAAAATAATTAAGAACCCCTGCCACAGACTAACTGCAGACTGAGTTTATTTTTCCGTGTATAGCTGTTAAGTTTTAAGGGGTGAAGTTTGATTCACAAAATATGAAAAACCACGTAACTTCAAGCTGTGTGCAAACATGTTAATGCTATATTTACTTGGCTCTTGGAATTCTCACATGAAAAGTGCCATAAAGGTATATTTATCCCACAGTATCCATATCTCTCTCTCTCTAAATGCCCACATATATGTACACACACACACACACACATATATGCATATATATGTGTATCTATTTCTAGATGTCTATATATCATCTATATCTCCATCTCTATCATTTCTATCTTGATCTCTATTGCTGTCCTGTCTCTGTCTCTATTTTTCTATCTATATATCCATCTATCTCTGTCTTTACAGCTCATTCTTTCCAAGAAGAGATATACTTGAGGAATTCTGGATGAGTCCGCCCACAGATAGGCATATCTGGTTTGCAAGTTTCCATGATTATGCCTAGGCTTGAGCCCTTTTTCAGATTCTGTGGCTGGACAGACAATTAGCCAGAATGTCCCAAAGGACCCTGCTAATGCTTCTGGGAAAGGCCAAACATTTTATGTGTCCAGCAGTGTCAGTGGAAAGGGATTTTGGAATCAGATATTAGATATTAGATTTTGAAAGGATTTAGAATTAGAAATCTTGAATTCAAATCCTGTCTATAAAACTACCTTGTGTTAGATGGCCTTTGAAGTCTTTTTCAGTTTTATATCTATAATACTAATGATGAGGATGGGATCTAGACCCCAGAAAGGAAAAACCCTGGACTTTCCCACATGGCTAAATCTCTGGCATTCACATGAGGCTGTAATCCCATCAACTGGCCTTTCATTGTGGCTACACCCAATCTCCCCTCCATTGTCTTATCTCCCTGGCCCCTGGCCATTTCCCACACTCAATCCTAGCTAGGATCCATTGTTCAGGACCCAGGAGTTCTGTTCACCCCAGCTTACTGGCCACTCCCATCCAGATCTCCTTAGACCCCTCCTCCAGTCACCCCAAACTACTTGGCCACTCTTAGATCTCTCCCATAGTTTTTCTGTATATAAGGTCCATCTTGTTTCCATTAAAATGCTTAGATTCTTATAATCTAGCCACTGCTCTGATTCTTATAATCTAGCCACTGCTGGTATTCTTAAAGTCTAGCCACTGCTTACTCATGTTCGGACTCCTTAAGAGTCTGCCCAATATGACAATGTTCTAATAAACCTTGTCTTTGGCTGAAAGAAGGCTTGGGTCAAATTCTTTTGGGTAGGACCCAGTTGTTGTGATTTTGGGGTCTCAGCACCCCTAAACAGCATCACTATGAATTTTTAAATTGTTTTTAAGTGAAGCAGAGCTTCAGCATTTTTCAAATGAGGAAATTAAGGCCTAGAAAAGTGAAATGCTTTCCCCATGGTCATATAAGTAAGAAGTAGAAAATTTGTTTTACTGTGTAAATTTGCCCAAGAGCTTGTCTGGGCTTTGGCTTGCTGAGAATTTGCAAGGACATAAAAATAATCTCTAACAATTGGCTTCTCACACCAGGACAAATTTAAATCTGAGATGGAAATCCTGTAAAAGGTTTTCCTAAGCTGTGATTAGTGAAATTTACTGTTTGAGGTAAAAGCCCATGGGATTTTATTTTGAGTTGTCTGATGGATCATAATAATCCATCAATAGTTAATAATCCACCATGTGAGAGAAATGCCACAAGCTACTCAGAGAAAATGTGATACTGGTGGGAAGTCAGTATCGAGGAAAGCTGAGAGAACAATTTTAGCCTCAGTCTAAAATGGGATCGTCCTGGCTCAGTTTCCCCATTCCTTTGAAAAGGAATGCTACCCACCTAGCTATTCCTGAGTCTGGTATGAGGTGGATTTGATACTGCATGGTTGGAAAACTAAATTATCTGAATTCAAGATGTTTTATCCTGAAATATTTGGGCCCTAAATCTTGTCCCTGCTTTATCCTTTTATAGCAAATTTCTATAGTCAGAGCAAATAGACAGCAAAAGATATAAGCACAATGCAATTGTGTGAGAACTTGCTTTGGACCTGAATGTGTAGTCATTCCATACCCCCAAACAACTGAAATTAAATCAGAAACATCTTCAGTTTGGTTTGGGAGGGAGAATTTCAGTGATAATTGAAGTGAAAGTCAGTCTCTGGCAAATTCATTTGTGTAACTATTGAACCCAGGGGTGGAAAATTTCTACCTGCAAAAGTGTTACAAAGTAAGGAGAGATCAGATAATCCTGCAGGTCAAATGTAAATGATTTTAATGAGGTTCTTACACTTTTACTTCTCTCTACACCTGGGCCCTGCACTCTTTTCTGTCAGATTTGTGTCTTCCAGACTACATGCCATTAACCTACAGTTGGTGGAAAACAGCAGGTACCAGCCAATGTCCCCCATCATCCCCAGGATGCAGCCTGAGCTTGGTTCCAATCAACCGCCTCTTTGGGACCCCCTGGAGGCAGGGACAGCTCTATGCCTCTTGCCAGCAGGAAGCAGTTTCAGAAGCCAAGACCTTCCCCCCCAACCCAAAAAAATTTGGGTCCCACTTGTTTGAGGGGGGAATGATGGGGATGGGATCTGAATCCCTTAAGGGATCCCTGGAATCTGGACCCCAGAAAGGAAAAATCCTGGACTTTCCCACCCAGCCAAATTTCTGGCTTTCGCCTGAGGCTGTAATCCTATCAACTGGCCTTTCATTGTAGCTATGCCTAATCTCCCAAATCTGTTCTGTTACCTTCCTATTGCTGGCTACTTCCCACCCTTAATCCTATCTAGACTCCATTCTCCCTTGGCCACATGGTCGAGGTGCTTCTGTTCTGTTCACCCCAGCTTACTGGCCACTCCCATCCAGATCCTCCTTAGACCCCTCCTCCAGTCACCCCAGACTACTTGGCCACTCCTAGATCCCTCCCACAGTCTTTCTGTAAGGTCCATCTTGTCTCTGTTAAGGTGCTCAGATTCTTAAAATCTGGCCTGTTTGCATTAGTCATACAAATGCTTCAGATTTCTTAAAAGTCTGGCCCATATGGTGGATTCTTTAAATCTCACCCACCTCAATTGATGTTTTAATAAACCTTGTCTTTGGCTGAAAAACAGAAACAAAAACAAGTAATCACATCTTAATGTCATAATGCACTCTTGCTCCCACTTTCTATTTCGGTGAAAGAAGTGACAAAGGAAAAGATCTGGGCGAGAGGAAAAGGATATGGGAGCTCAAGTTATGCCTCTCAAACATATTCTTGTGCCCTGTCTTCCAAGCTGTGCCCAGGAAAAAATTCCCTCTCCTCTTGCCATTCCCCCAGTTTCATTTCTTGCTGCACAAAGGGTTGGCCGAAGAGCTTACAGCCAGGATCCCACACGTAGAAACTTTTTTTTTAATGACTTACCTAGTGATAACCAATCTTTTCCAAATGGTTTTTAATGTCACGTAGACTGGACTCTGGAGAAGAGAATGAGGCTGATGACTTTGCACAGCTCTGCTTCACTTAAGTCCAATTCAAGCACAAGTCAAGATATCATACAAGAACAAACAATAAACAAGGGACCGCCCAAGATGAATCTGAAGTGTCATGTTATGTTTCATGCATTTGATTGTTTTGGTTTTATTTTATTTCCTATAGGTTGATAGACTTAAAAGAGATCCGGCTGAGAAGGGAAACCTTCAGATGAAGACTGAGGGAAATGGGTGTCATGATTTTACTCACTAATGGCGTAGGAAGCAAGGAGAAGAAAGGAAACTCAATGAGAAGGGATTCAGGGTAAATGCACAGTGGGCAGAATAGTATCCAGGAATGGGAAACAGTGGAAGAGGCAAAAGCAAGCCAGATTGTCTTGAAAGGGGCTAGACCAAATCAGACAATGCAGTTAATTAACCTTATGTAACCCAGTGACTTGGCAGGACGAGTCTAGAGAAATTTCAGTATGAACCAAGGGACCTGCACCCAATCCAGGGCCAAGTAGATAATGGTGGAATTATCTGAGCCAACTAAGCTCTTTGAATTAACAATATCTTACATTTTATTTTCCTTTCTAAGACAGCTTGTGGTAGTTGAAAAAGTACTGAAGTTAGAATCAAATTTCATAGGCTTTAGTCCTAGTTCTAATATTCACCAATCATGTGAATGTAGACAATCCATGCAGCCTCTCTGAGGCTCATTTTCTTCATCTCCATAATGGGGAAAGTAATAGTTACACTATCTACAGCTAGTTCTCAATTAGCACAAATAACAAATCCCATGAAGTGGTCACATTATTTTAATTTTCATTGCATCATTCCATTGGGCTGGAACATAGTACTGTATTTTACATATAATTAAAATGTCAACTAGTATGAATTTGAATAAAACTACCATTTCAAGGAATTCAGTTATTGTGAATAGAGTGGGAAGGATTTGGTTCCCAGCCATCAATCCGCCTTACTCTTTACCAGCTCAGCTGATGCAATCATAGAAAGTAAGAGATAGTTAACAAAGGAAGAAAGGTACTAATAAGTTAACACGTGCAAATCAATTTCTATGACGTTATCCTTTTACGAAGTGTGAACTTGGCATTTCTTGGCTGAAGAATGGCCACACCCCTGACAGCCTTTAAAAAGCTAAGCCTGGGCCTAATCAGCGTTCCTGTTTGTGTGGTGCTGCGCTGCTGATCCTGTCTGTACCACAGTGTCTGCTCTGCCCGAAATCCAGCCGCCCGCCTTTTCTTCTCCCCTTCCCTTCTCCCCGGCCTGGAAAGCGGAGCCTGGAGTCCATACCACCTCCGCCTTTTCCTTTTTCGCAGCCTCCATTGCAGCCTGAGACGGACCAAGCCGGGAGTTCCACCGCCACTGCCAGAATGGATAGAATGACAGAAGATGCCCTTCGCCTGAATCTGCTAAAGCAAAGCCTGGACCAGGCAGATGAACGTGATGATAAACTGGCAAAGAGACTCAAGATGGAAGGATATGAGGCTATGGAGCGATTAAAAATGTTAGCACTGCTCAAAGGGAAGGACCGGGCAGGCATTGAGATGCGCCGTGAGTTACCTACTAAACAGAATGGGGGCGGCTGTGGCAAGGGCTATGAGGGAAAACTTAAAGGGAACCTGAGGCGGCATGGAGATAACAGGACTGCTAGAAGGCCAGGCAAGGAGAGCACCCATGATGAGCCTGCGGTTATGCGTGCTAGAAGTGAGCCAGACCTGGGACGGCTGGCTTCCTCCCCTGACATCAATGTCCTTTCTGACAATGAGGCTTCCAGTCCTCGTTCCAGTTTCCGAATGGAAGAGAGACTGAAAGCAGCCAATTTGGAGATGTTTAAGGGGAGAGGTATTGAGGAGCAGCGGCAGCTTATTAAGCAGCTGAGAGATAAGCTACATCTGGAGGAAACCAGACTGGTACTGTTGAAGAAACTGAGACAGAGTCAGCTACAGAAGAAGAATGTGGTTCAAAAGACCCCAGTTGTTCGAAATGCAGCATCAATTATCCAGCCATCTCCTGCCCATGTAGGACAGCAGGGCCAGTCCAAGCTCCCTTCCAGGCCTCGTGCTCAGGGGGTGGATCCCCAAAAGCTGAGAACATTGCAGGGGCACAGCGTCATCCACTCTGCCACCAACACAACCCTTCCACACATGCTGATGTCACAGCAATTTATTGCACCAAACCCTGCCCAACTGCAGGGCCAGGGAAGGCCACCCAAACCTAGCCTCGCAAGCACCACCAAGATGAACCAGCAGCAGTCAAGTTCTTCTGTCCCTTGCCAGCACACAATATCCTCTGCCATGTATATGAACCTTGCCTCTCACATCCAGCCAGGGATTGTTAACAGGGTGTCTTCACCACTCCCCAGTCCCAGCGCCATGACTGATGCAGCCAATTCACAAGCAGCAGCTAAACTGGCCCTTTGTAAGCAGATGAAAAAGACACTACTGGAGATCCCACCCCCTAAGCCTCCTGCCCCTCCGCTCCACTTCCTGCCCAGTGCAGCAGACCGGGAGTTCATCTACATGGTGGGCTTGGAGGAGGTGGTGCAGAGTGTCGTTGACAGCCAAGGTAAAGGTTGTGCCTCACTTCTGCGGGTGGAGCCATTTGTATGTGCTCAGTGCTGCACAGACTTTACCCCACACTGGAAGCAAGAGAAAAATGGCAAGATTCTGTGTGAGGGGTGCATGACCTCCAACCGGAAGAAGGCCCTAAAGGCTGAGCGTACTAACCGGTTGAAGAATGCCTTTGTCAAAGCCCTAGGGCAGGAACAGGAAATTGAACAGCAACTACAAAAGCAGGCAACCCTCTCCCCTACCAAGGCTCCAGCTGTGTCCAGTGTCAGTAATCAAGGGACCATCATGAGACAGCAAATGCTCTGGCAGGCTCCACAGGCCCAGAGCACTCTCCAGCATGGCATCCCCACACCTGCCCACTCCATGCTTTCCAATTTTGCACAGGCACATCACCTGTCTGTGGCAGGAGGCCTCCTTGGCATGCCAGGTGTTAATATTGCTTACTTCAACACTGACATCTGGGGACACAAAGCACCCAGCCTGGCAGACTGACAGTGGGAGCACCTTTCAGACATGATCCCTCCCTGGTCTATATCACAGTCCATCAGTGGACAGAAATAATTCCTATTACACCTGCCCTGCTCTAACCCTGAACCCTCTGTCCGCCCCCCCCCCCCCCCCCCCCCCCCCGGTTTGCCCCCAACTTCTGTCACATGCAGTGTCTGTACTGGTGCCTACCATATGCGAAAAACAAAACAAAAACAAAAACAAAAAAAGCTAAGCCTGGTAGGTCTGGAGACAGAGATAAACTGCAGCTTTGGGAAGTGTGAACCCTGTGCCTCTATCAGAAGTAGAGGTGGAAGGAAGGAATTTTCTCACCTCCCCGCATCCACATTGGTAATCATATTTTGCAGCATAATTGTTCACTCAGGAAACAATGAATCCATCAGAGAGCAGAGAGAAATGCATATAGTGACTTAGGAGAAGCATGCAGCTTCAAAGATGATGCAATCTGGCAGCAGAGAAGAGAGTCACTTGTGGATTCAGAAATTAACCCTGGGGAGCCTGGCGGAGGAGCCTGGCGCATGGGCGCCCGAGCCTCCTCACCTGCTGCTGGCTGCGGCCGCTGCCCTGGGGCTGCCCCCTCGGGCACGGGGCTGGGCAGCGGTGGCCAGTCGAGGTGGTGCAAGTCGTGTCTCGTCCCCAGTGTCGTCGGCCCCCTTCACCCCTGCAGCTTCCCAGTGTTGGCTCCCGCGAGGAGAGATTTGAACATTTCTGCTGGGTCACAACAAGAAGCAGAAAAGTTACCTCCTTTTACCTCTTCAGGGAGTAGTAAAAAAACTCTACTTCGACACCCATGCTGTGGTGCTTCTTCTGGAAGAAAAGGGGTTTACCACCTAACAAGCAGCAATCATTGTCTCTTCATTAGTGAAGATCACGAACAGCAGCGTGGAGATTGTCCACCAGGATATGGTCACCACGATGAATCAGGAGATCACCATACAGCAAATGTCTCAGATTGCTGGTGTCAAAAAGGATAGAGTGAATTTTCAACGCCAGGAGCAGAAAATGAGAAATTAACACTTGAACTCCACCAATTAAAACAGAATGTTGGATGAAATACTTAAAGTCGGGGCAGATAACAAATTGGATTATAATCTACAAAAGAGCAGAGTAAAAGCATTGTATGCATTGAATGAAAGGAAGCTACTTGAAATGAGATCAGAAGTATAAACACTGCAGGCACAACAACTCTGGGCTCTTACAGACAGATAGACACTAAAGTTGCTGGCCTGAAAACCATGCTTGAATCACACAAGCTCGATAATATTAAATATTTAGCAGGTCCTGTATTTACATGCCTAACTGTAGCTCTGGGATTTTATCGTCTATGGATTTAAGTGCCTCCTTAAAAGGACCTGTATTTGCCTTAAGAATATGAGGTTATTACTTTTTCCTCATTTCAAATTTTAATCTTGATTTTATTTTTATTTGTTATTTTTTATGCACATTGTGATGTATAACCATCGTTAAAGTGTCAGGAAATCCATTTTGTGGCTCTTTATCTTTTTGATATCCTCCGATCTCACTGGTACATTTGTGAGGAACATACCACTAAAGAACCCACTTACCTTGACCAAGGTGATAATCGCCTTTCATATACTTAGTCTTTAAGAAATTTACTTTGGGGGCAGCTAGGTGGTGCAGTGGATAGAGCACTGGCTCTGGAGTCAGGAGGACCTGAGTTCAAATGTGACCTCAGACACAACACTCACTAGCTGCATGACTCTGAGCAAGTCACTTAACCCCAATTGCCTCAAAAAAACCAAAACAAAACAAAAAAACCCAACAATAACAACAACAACAAAAAAAAACAAAGAAATTTACTATTAAAAAGTCATGGTGGCTTTATGAGTAAAAAAAAGAAAAAAAAAGAAATTAACCCTGATGATCATTGGGTGCTAAGCTATGCAGAGAAACAGATTAAGGTTTCTGAGCTATCTGCCAGGGAGAAAGTAGTGTTAGGACACAATTAGAAAAGAAAGGATATTGGTGCCTTACAATACAAAAGGAATGAATTCCCTTTCCCTCTGTGTGCTTTGTTATTATTGTTTGCTAAAGATTGTACCCACTCTTTCCATTGACAATGGACATGGCTACGTAGGTCCATATTTTTAAGTAGAGGTACTATATAAGTATTTGTAAAATATTTACAAAACCAATATAAGGTTATCTTGGGGGTTAGGGTGGGGTAGCCAGGAGAGACCTCATGCAGAAGGCAGGATTTAAGCTGTCTTGAAGAAATCCAAGGACTGCAAGAAACAAAGGTGAGGAGGGCGAGTATTTTAGGAATAGAGGACGGCTAGTGCAAGGGCCTAGAGATGAGAATGTCCAGCATGAGAAACAGCAAGATCTGTATGGCTGAAGAAGACATAGAGGGGAGTAATGTGCAATAAGGCTGGAAAGATAAGATGGGGCCTGGTTGTGAAGAGATTTAAATGCCAAAGAAAAAAAGAGTTTTTTGGGTTTTTTTTTTGGTTTGTTTGTTTTTGTTTTTATTCTAGAGGTAATAGGGAGTCATTGGAGTTTATTGAACCGGTGAACCGGTGAGTAATATGGTCAGACCTGTGCTTTAGGCAAATAACTTTGGCAGCTGAGTGGAAGTTGAATTGGAATGAGGAGAAAGGGAAAACAATTGGGAGACTATTGAAACAATCTGAAAGACTCCCTTTTTAATGAACAAGAAGAAAAATCAGCCAAAGAGATAAAAACTGTGTCTGCAAAATGGCAAAATTAGTCAAATCAGGGTTTTTTAAAGTATTAGATTAAATAAAAATATTAGCATAGTAAATGGTTTAATATGTCAGCATGGCATAGAGGGGAAAAAAGATTAATTGTCTTTTACTTTCTATTTATTTATTTATTTTTTGGCTAGGCAATGGGATTAAATGACTTGCCTGGGGTCACACAGCTAGTAAGTGTTATGTGTCTGGGGCTGGATTTGAACTCAGGTCCTCCTGAATCCAGGGCTGGTGCTCTATCCATTGGGCCACCTAGCTGCCCCTGTCTTTTACTTTCAACTAGTTGTTGTAGACTCATATAACCATAGTTAGAGAGGAAATATTCAGAAGGTAATTAAATCTATTGCCTGATTTTCATTTAGCTCAGCCTTTTTCTTTGGATTCTTAGGCTCTTAGGCCAGTGTTACTTTCCATTACTTTTTAAAGATGATTTGCATTCATTAAAGTCCCTTTTCCAATGTCTCATGGTATCACGGCAGTAACTCTGGATTCTCTAAGGCTTTGCCATTAGAGTGGAAGTTCTGGTAGGCCCTATCCAACTGAAGGGATTTTAAATGTGGGTCTAGTGATAGATGGTGGAATTTTTGTCTGAGGACCAGTATAAAGACATCTAGGTTGCCCAATGGATAGAGCTCTGGACTTGGAATCAGCAAAACCTAAGTTCAAATCTGGCCTCAGATACTAATTAGCTGTGTGGCCCTGTGCAAGTCACTTATTTGCTATCTGCTTCAGTTTCCTTACCTGTAAAATGGGATAATAACAGCACCTATATCTCAGGGTTGGTGTGAGCATCAACTGAGATACTATTTGTAAAGGGCTTTGCAAACCTTAAAGTGCTATATAAATGCTAGCTATTATTATGATAACTAAGTTCAGTGGGTCTCATTACCAGTTTGGCTGCAGGGTAATAAATTTTTCTCAGCTACTCTCAGAGGCCATTTGTCTAGTTATAAAGGGACTGTAATCCTCAGATTTGGAGGGAATACTAATGCTGATACAACCAACAGCCCTTGATTATATAGTTGTATATAGTTGCTTTGTCCTGAGGGACAGAACAGCAACCGGTAAGAAGGACAATTTAAAGAGATCTTCACCTTTCTGCCCTTGACCCCTGTCTTGGTAATCATTTGAAATGGTGAGGTACTCTCTTGATCCAGAGAACCTCACAAAATCATCAGGGGGTTCAAATCTCCAGGTCCACTTCAAGAACACCAGTGAAACAGCCCACTCTATCAAGGGCACGCATATCTGAAAAGTTGCCAAGTATTTGAAAGATGTCATAGTGAAGAAACAATGTGTTCCATTTGGGCTATATAATGGTGGAGTTGGCAGGTCTGCCCAAGCTAAGCAATGGAGCTGGGCACAGGGTCGTTGGCCCCAAAAGAGTGCTGAATTCTTGCTGCATGTGCTTAAAAATGCAAAGAGTAATGCAGAACTGAACAGTTTGGATGTGGATTCTCTTGTCATTGAGCATATCCAGGTTAACAAGCCTCCCAAAATGCGATGGCATACTTACAGGGCTCATGGTTGAATCCACCCATACATGAGTTCTCCTTGCCATATTGAGATGATACTTACTGAAAAGGAACAAATTGTTCCTAAACCGAAAGAGGAGGTTGCTCAAAAGAAAAAGATATCCCAGAAGAAACTGAAGAAACAAAAGCTTATGGCACAGGAGTAAATATGACATTAGAATGCAAATAAAAGTGAAATGAAAATATTTGTTACAGTAATAAATGAATGAATGAATAAATAAATAAATAAATAAATTGATCTTCAATAATCGCTTCTTCTGAACAAAAATCCTATACCTTGGGAACAAATGGAAACATGAGTCAAAAAATGATCCTTTAAAGGGAAATAACTCTTTGAAGAATTGCCTCTCACTCAATGTTAAAATTTCCTACATTTGAATCTATGGATTCTTTTGCTTTCCCCTCTGATATTTCTACCACCTCCAAACAGCTCCTTCCTTTCTTTCCCAAGTCTAGTTCCATTTCTGGCGGACCTACAGTGAAATATTCCATAGTGCTTATGAATTTTAGGAATGTAGTGGTGAACCACAGGATTCCCCCACCTCCAGCTCCCCCTTTCAGCTGCCAACTGCTTGACAGATTTTAATTAATGAAGAAAGTCCCTACCATTACAAATTCTCTCTCCTCTTCTCTGGAGAATTCCAAAATAGAATTCTGAACCTTTGAGCTTGAGCCATTTCTGAGAAATCCATCAGTGAGAAATACTGATTGTTAGCAGATTCAGGTGAACAGAAGGTGATGTGAACTCATTAGGAATAGGACACTTTAGTAGGGAGCAGATTTATGCAATGTGAGGAATGACTATAAATAATGGCACTGATTTTTTTAGAGAAATGTAGCTGAACTTTTACATGCAAATGAGAATATACCCTTCAAAATAGTCCCTGGGGGAGGCAATGCATTTTTTTTCCCAAAAGTCACTGACATTGCTTCACAAACTTTTAGAGCCCTCCCTCCCCCCTTTTAACAACTGTCTTAAAAGTCTATGGCACTTCTTTTGAAGAAATGCATTGATGATCAGACTTCATCCTTTATAGATGTGGTTGTTGTACATGAGCAGCCAAAAGGCATTTGGAGTTCAATCTGGTGAATGAGAAAAATGATCACACTGGGTGATATCACTTTTGGTCAAAAAAGAAACTGTGACTAAGATCATGGGAACACAGACTTAGAGCTGGAAAGGACTTTCCATGTTGTCTAATCTATTTCCCTTACTTTATAGATAAGGAAACTGAGTAATAGAGAAGTTGTTGAAGGTTACACCAAGCTAGGGTTGAGTCAAACTAGATACTCTGATTCCAAATCCAATATTGTTTCAAGTGAGCCATGCTGCCTCCTATGAGACTGGTATTCTTGCATAGCTCATAAACTGGCTGTGAGGTAATTCCAAAATCAGACTTTCAAATATGTTTACAGAAATAACAGCATTGTTATACCAAGTTTTATTACTCTATAGTCACACTTCATTCTCTGAATGTCAGAGGGTATGGAGTGATGACATCTCAGAGTTCTATAGCACCATGAGGTTTACAAAGCACTTTCCATGCATCTGTCTCCTATGAGAACTGGAATGCAAGACTTATTATTGACATTTTACAGGTATACAATTGTAGACTTATCAAAGCAAATAACTATTACCCACTACTAATGATTCATATGAGCATAAATGACACTGTCATAAGGAATTTATAAAGTATGTCTAAGATTAACTCTTAGGCAGGAAACTAAAAATTAAAAGGTCACAAGTACTTTAATCACTGATACTCATACGTGAATAACTGGCCAAGAAAATGGATCCCCAAAATGAGACTTGGATTTCTGGACCCTGGCTTAAAATAGAGGAATGACAGACTCCTGGCCAGGGATGGAGTACATCTAACTGAGATCGGTTAGAATGTATTTCTCTGGTGTCTTGCAAATCTAACTCAAAGGGCTTTGAATTGAAAAGCTAGGAGGAGAAAATTGACTGCATATATACACCTAAGCTAACTACCATAAAAACTAGCTTCACTGTCAGAAGAATAATAGTATCTGAGGCACTCAGAAATTCACAGGAGACAAAATCCAAAAACAGAGCCTGTCTAAAAAGATTATTTGACCAGATGACTTCTCAGGTAGCTTCCAACTCCAAAATGACTAGTCAATTCAGTAAAAACAAATATTGTTTGAATTAAGGCAACTATTTGTTTTTGTCTGAATAATGCCAAATAACTGGTTTGACCTAATTTTCTATTTTTCCAACAGTAGTTTCAGTACCATGTAAACACAGCCTTGGTGAATGGGAATGTGGTCCATACTCTATTTGCCCCATACTTACAGGAAAGCACTAGATTTGAGCCTAGAGGGCAAAAAAAGATTCCTTCTGCTTCATTCCTATGTTTTATAGTGCCACTGCACATGTGTCTGGCCAGGATGAAGAATGGTTGAGTCACAGGCTGCAACTAATGCATGGAGAATAAAAGAGGATCCTAGGAATGCAATATCTGTGCATTGTCAAGGGGATCCATTCACAATCAGTTGACTCTGTCAAGAACACAGTCAAAGGGCAGCTAGGTGGTGCACTGGATAGAGCACTGGCCCTGGAGTCAGGAGAACCTGAGTTCAAATCCAGCCTCAGACACATACTAGCTAGCTGTGTGACTCTGGGCAAGTCACTTAACCCCATTACCTCCAAAATTAAAAAAAAAAAGAATACAGTCGAGTCAGTCATTTAGTTTTGTGGACAGAAAACATTTTGGCTGGCATGAGCACATGGTTTTGCAGTACAGGCTTAACCTTGAGCCCACTCCTCCACATCACGGTGTCCCATAGTCAATTATTGTAAGCATACTAATTGTAAGTGACCCAGGAAATTAGCTAGATTTCCCTCAATTTATAGAAAAGGAAACTGAGACTTGGAGAGTTATTCACTAAAGATCAGAAAGCAAGTTTATGATGGAGACAAGTAAAAATAACAATATCTCTTGACTCCAGTTCAATTCTCTATGCCATGGAAAACTGTCAAGAGAGAAAAACTTGACCATTCTGACACCTCTCCTTATTCATTTTTCCCCCATGGGACCATTTGCATCATTTTGAGGCTGAGCATGGGGACTAGGATCATGCTTAAATACTATGACCATGTGCTGAACTCTAGTGAACATGTCAATAGGAGGACCAGCCTACTCTTCTGAAGTAAATACAGGGGATCTAAGTATTGTTTACATGGTCTCCCATAGCTATCATCAAGGGGAGAAACTTGTGAAGAAAGGATCCATATACCTCACCATCACCAATGCTGACTGCTGACCACATGCTGACACTATAAGATAAACTCAAGAGTCCTTGGAATAGCAGTACCTTCCAGATCCCTAGCTCAGCTCTCAGCACAGCCCTCACATTTATCATCTAGGGAAATCATCCCTGTGGAAAATGGGCCAATCATCTCCACCGATGATTATTCACCTATCCCTCACAAGATAGGCTAAACTGCTGATGCAGCAAAGCACCCTGAGAGGAAGACAGGATATGTTAAACCAATGCCTCTATCTAAACCTCAACTCCCTTCAGACCATGGAGATAGCCCAAGACCTAAGTGAAAGAACACCAGGAATAGCAGCTGGACCACTGGTCCAGCTCTTATGGTAAACATTCAGGTGATCAACCCTTTTAGAAAAGTGACCTGGCAACTAGTTTATAGCAATCTCTGCCTCCTCAACAGGCGTATCTCCTGAAGACAAGAAAAATAAAATTCTTACCACTTAAGTCATTAGCATTGTCAAATGGTTTAACACCAGAAAAAAACTGCATTTTATTGGTGGAAATAACTGTAAAGAAGACGTATTACCACGTTCTTTGCCACTGTGCCTAAGCACCAGGGGCCCTTTCCATTTGATTTGCATCTTCTATATGTGTTGGAATGTGAGCCCCATTAGAATATGAGTTCCTTGTATGTATAGAATGAATTTATATATACATACATACATACATATTTTACATATATACATATTCGTGTCTAATTCTAGCCATCTCTAAAGCAAGTGAGGAGGGGGAAAAGGGAAAAAAAGAAATTTACATGATAACTTTTATTATATATTTAAAATGAATAGCAAGTTGTACATAAAATATTTGCAATTCCATGTGTATTCATCCTTTTAAAATTATACTAGATTAGGGAAATGATTGTTTTATTCCATAAATTAAATTTAAAAAAAAATTGCTCTTAGTGGCCATTAGATTCAACAAGTATGCCATAAACAGATTGTGATATAGATGATGGAGTTTAGTATGTTTGGGTTTCTTCCTCTGGCAAACCTATGCATTATCTCTCCCCATTAACTCTTACAGAACATGTTTTTTTTTTTTTTTTGCTTTTCTATTTGTATTTTCAGTGCTTTGCATATAGTAAGCACTTAATGGATACTTTTTAACTCATGCATTGATTCATTTATATATTGAGCTGTGTAAGTAATGTTATAGGCAGAACCAGTCCATCAGTGAGTAGTTCACATTTCTTTAGACCTTTATGAGACCATGAAGTATTTCCTGCATAACAATGCTGTTAGTGAAATTATTATCATCCCCATTGTACAGATGAGGAAACTGAATCATCAAGAGGTTATGTGACTTATTCAAGCTCACATAGATAAAAGTGACAGAGCTGGGACTGTTTAGAATGCTTAGAAAAAAGCCAATTGCAGACCACTAATTTTGATTTACTCCTAACAAAGATTTGCCAGGGGCAGAAATCCAGATCCTCTATCATCTGTATGGCAATCTGTGTGTGACATATCCATTGAATCCATTTTTCAATTGAATCCATTGAATCTTTGTATCAGATCAGTTCTGCCATCATTCATGTAAATATGATTGTAGTTATCCTATATGCTTATAGTTATGTATCAAAATGCATAAGTTATCTTACAGTCCTAATTCTATGGGTAGTCTTAAAGTCCTATGGATCCCACATGACATCTGGGATCCAGAGGAATACAGTCAAATAGCATATAGCTGAATGACCTACTCACTGCCATTTACCCAAGTTAATTCCTATGACATTTCTGGATCCCTACTGCTCAGGGGACTGGGGAGAGAGACAGTAATTCAGAGAGTAATTTTTTTTCCACATCCCATAGACTATTCCCATAGAAACAGAACCTGACAGAAAGTATTATTATTTCTACAAGGCTCAAACAGGATAATTGAGGCAAACATGCTTTGTCAAAGAGTAGAAGACTATACAATTGAGAGATATTGTTTTTTGCAAGTTTCACAACTTCATCTGAGAAATGGTTAACATAATACTGGTCCAAATCATTGAATGCTGGGAATAAAATCATTTAAAAAATCTACTTACGATCATATAGAGAAGACCTATGAGGCTATATACTATGAGGGCCACAGCTCTAAAACTGATGGAGATTGTATAATATCTTCATTTTACAGAAGAGGAAGATTAAGCATTTTGCCCAATTTCACACAAATAGTAGGTATCAGAGGTAATATTTGAAAACAGATTCCTTGACCTTAAACCTAGTTATCTTTCCATTGCACTATGATGTCTCTGCAAATTGATGTTGAAAGTATAAGATGACATTTCTGAGTACATGCCTAAAGATTATAACTGACATTTAGCAGTCAGTCAGGGAGCCTCTATAAATGGCAGATGAAATCAGTCCAAACAATGGCAATAAATCTATGCTTTGGGGTCAAGCAGGTCATAAGCTATGGAATAGTCAGTGGGTTAAAGAATCAGAGCCAAAATCCAGACCTGAGGTTTATCTTGGGCACTGTTTGATCTTTGGTCAACTTGGTCATAGATATCAATTACAAGAAATTGTCTGAGATAGGCATATCATTAACCTAGTAACATAATATTTTGGTCTCTATAGCATTTCCATTTTGTGCAGAAATTCAGCTATAATACCAACATTTCATGTGTCCTTGTGGGGTAGGTCAAGGAGGTGGGAAGGAAAGATTAGAAATTTTAAGGCAAATAACCACATACATGGATAGGAGGAGGTGGCTTTGAAAGTGATTTCAAATGTTTTAACTAAATTGCTTTATCTTGCTTTAGCCAGAAACTAGACATCCATTAATCAGTCAATTTGATGGTTTCCATGAATCACGTTATGCTCTAATGGACTTTTTTTTTTTAAGAAATTGTTTATCTTTCATTTGAATGCCTTTAGCTCTATAAAAGAACTTATGCCTTGACCAAGGTTCCCTTAAGGGATTCAATACTCAACACAGCAAAGGGTCAAAAGATGTTTCTAGAGACCTCTGGTTCATTATGTTTTTTTAAATTTTGGTTGTTGTTGATTAGCATTAGTCCTTTGATGTATCCCAAAGGTGATCCAGAAATTATTTTACCTGATTTAGGCAGAAGATGGGTATAATTGTTCTTCTGTTTAACCCATCCATCTCTAGAGATCAACTTTTACATAATCATCCATTTCCAATAAGAGGAAATTTTTATTTATCATGATTTAAATGATTTCATTCCTATTCAATTCCTCAAGTAATTACTCACTGTGATTTTTTTCCCCCAAAGGAAAACACATTTGTTATTTCCAAGCATGGCTATTATTTTCTAAAGCTTTTATTACTATTACTGCTCTAATCTTAATCCATTTCCAAAACAATTAAGTTCTTTTAAAGGCCTGGTAGTGGAAACCAACACTATTTTGATGGTGCTCTTGTTGCCTCCTAAGTTTATATCCTGAAATCACTAAGTACTTTTTGGAAAACACAATATTCCTAGTGGGGCAGTTAGGTGGCACAGTGGAGAGAATGGAGGTCTGGAGTCAGGAAGACTCATCATCCTCAGTTCAAATTTGGCCTCAGACGCTTACTAGCTATGTGACCCTGGGCAAGTCACTTAACCCTGTTTCCTTGGTTTCCTCATCCATAAAACAAGCTGGAAAAGGAAATGGTAAACTATTCCAGTATCTCTGCCAAGAAGACTTCAAATGGGGTCACAAAGAGTTTTTCATGACTGAAAATGACTAAACAAAAAATATTCCTAGAATCAATCAGTTGATCAACAAGTATTTATTAAGTGCTTACTATATCCCAGGCATTAATCTAAGCACTGGAGATAAAAAGACAAAAATTAAGTAGTCACTGCTCTCAAGGAACTTGCATTCTGTCATGGGAGATACTATGTACATATAGAGATACATATTAAATATATACAAAATGAATGCAAGGTAATTGAGATGTACTAGCAGCTGAGGGGATGAGGAAAGTCATTAGATTGTTAATTATACACTCATTGAATATGACGGTACCTTAAATGTTGTCTATTTCAACTATTCTGACTGCCTTCCTCTTGAAGTGTTCTAGTTTGTCAGGGACCCTCTTAAATTTTGGTACCCAGACTTGAGCTCAATGCCTAAAGTATGGTATAATGAATACAAAGTAGATTATCACTTCCCACATTGTAGGCCTTATATTGTGATTAGTGTAGTCCAAGTTTGCATTAGCTTTTTTGGTAACTACATTATGCTGTTGTGCTATCTTTTTTAAATCAGCTTCACTACATTCAGTCAAGCCATTACTAAGGAATGTTTTTCTCATAATCATGGCTTGAAATTAACTATTACAAACTAATAGGTAAGGATAAATTTGGGGTGAGAGTTATTCCTGATAATATTTACCATAATTCAAGGAAAGTAGCCTTCATTCACTAGTCCAGTGAATTGTATTATGAATAGTGGTTGATTCAATTATTTAAAAAAAAAAAACTAAATAACCAGATAATTGCAGGTGACCCAAAGGAAAATGAAAAGACATATAGTTGGTTTAAGGAGGCAACAGCAAATTATTGATGGTGGCTTGCACCTAAGAAGTGGCATAAAAGATACTACAGAGGACATGTATGAACAGAACAGGAAGTAGGTTGGTCATATAAGAGAGAGTATGAGACAGCAGATGGACAACAGGAGTGCTACATGGGTATCCACTCCAAAAAAAAGAAAAGAAAAGAGCCAGAGGAAGGCCTTTGATGTAAAATGGTTATTCCTCTGGTGAGTGAAAACTGAAGAAAAGATATAGACAAGAATCACACAGATGTCTTGGAGAGCTAACAATCTGCCCCAGGGGAGGAAATACACATATAAAATCCAAAAACCCCTAAAGTTTCAAAGTATACATTTATTTCAGTCAGTAAGAAAAGAGAGTTAGTGAAGAATAACGGTTAGAAAGTCAGCTTTGGAGTCAAGGATCTGGATTCAAGCTCCGTCTCTGACACATAGTGGATGTATGACCCTAAGCAAGTGCTTTCCTTCTGGTCCCAAGCAACATTCTAAGACTCTAATCAAAATCAGTTGTCAATCTGAAATCTCCTTTGTTCTAGTCTCAGAGAAAGTAGTTTCATCTTGCTGTTCATACTACCTTCTCTACTTGTGCCTTTGGTCCCTTCCCATCTCCTCTGGCATCTCTGCCCTTCGACTACATCTGTCTCTCATTCATCCCTTCTTTATCTTATGGCTGCTTTTTTGAGGCCTACAAGTAGGCTCAGATCTCTACACCTATTAAAAAAAAAACAACCTTCACTTGACCTACTATCTACTCAAGCTGTCATTCTATATCTCTTTTCCTTATCACAGACAAAGTCCAAGAAAAAGATGTCCACATCCAATGATTCCACTTTCTCACCTCTTGTGTATTCGTCAATCCTTAACAATCTGGCTTCTCTTCTTACCACTCAATGAAAACTTCTTGCCATGGACACCAAAGATCTCTTTATCGATTATTTCACTGACTTTACTCAGTCCTCATCATTCTTGATCTCTTTTCAGTGTCTTTTGACACTGTTGATCTGATGCTTATTCTATATCAGGGTTTTTAACATGGTGTTCATGTATCCACCAAAGGAGACCATGGATAGATTTCAAAGGGACCTTGAACTTAAATGGGAAAAAAAAAACTTTATTTTTATTATCTTCTCTAATGGAAACAGCATTTCTTTCAACTTTGAATTAAAAAAAATATACTGAGAAGGAATTAATAGATTGCACCAATTATCAAAGAAGTCCATGACTCAAAAAATCCCTAAAGAATGCCTATTCTACCCATTATTTCCTCCCAAGGTTCTCATGGTATTATCCTCCTTGGAATTCTTACTATCTTTTGAGCCAATCTTAGTCATCTTTTCAGATTCATCATCCGTAGCCCACCCACATATATTTGAGTACTGAAGGACTCTGTCCTCGACTTTCTCCTCCAGTTAATACCATTTGTGCCAGTTACCATGAATATAATATCATTTCTGTACACCTGACTCCCAGATCTACCTAGCCAGTTCTTATTCCTCTCCCAAGCTCCAGTCCTTTCAAATGCCTGCTGGACTTCTCCTCCTGAATGTGACATAGGTGTTTTATATTAAACATGTTCAAAAATAAAACTCATTATCTTTTACCCTAAATTCACCTCTCTTCCTAACTTACCCATTTCTCTCAAGGATATTCTTCCTATCACCCAGATTCACAATCTAGGAGTCATCTACTATGCACTCTCCTTCACTCCATAAATCTAACCACTTTTGAGGTCTTATTGATTTGACCTCCTTAACACCTCTAAAATCCATTCCCTTCTCACCACTCTAGTCTCACACTTCTATTGTTGTTGTTGTTTAGTTGTTTCAGTTCTTTCTGATTCTTCATGACTCCATTTGGAGGTTTCTTGGCAAAGACACTGGAGTGGCTTGTCATTTCCTTCTCTAACTCCTTTTACAGGTGAGAAAACTGAGGTAAACAGAGCTAAGTGACTTACCCAGAGTCTACAGTGTTTGAGGCCTGATTTGAACTCATGAAGATGAGCCTTCCTGACTCCAGGCCCAGCACTCTATCCACTGCACCACCTTACACATTAATTATTTTTTTCTGCTGAGCAATAGCCTTTTAATTTATCTCCCTGTGTCTAATCTCTCCTTTCTTCAGCTGATCATCTCAGTGAGTGACCAAACTGATATTCCTAAAGTACAAATATAACCATATCACTCCTCTGCTCAAGAAGCTTGAATGGTATCCCACTGCTTCAGTGGTAGCCATACTATTTGGGTAAAAATAAAACTCCTCTGTTTGGCAATTAAAACTCTTCAAAATCTGGTTACGCCCTCTTTTCCCAGGTACATTATTCATGGCTCTTCTTACCATGCTCTATGCTCTAGAGGACAGAGGTGGGGAACCTGTGGCCTTGAGGCCACATGTGACCCTCTAGGTCCTCAAGTACAGCCCTTTGACTGGGTTTGGATTCAGTCAACTTGAGGACTTAGAGGGCCGCATGTGGCCTTGAGACCACAAGTTCTCCACCCCTGCTAGCCTAACCAAACTGGCCTACTTGTATTCCCTGTACATGCTATCCAACCTCCTACCTCCTTGCCTTTGACTAGTGGTTGATATCCTTACCTCTGCCTTTTGGAACCCCTGACTCCCTTCGAGGCTTACTTTATGTGTAACCTTCTATAAGAGGCATCAGCTCATTCCCATAGGTAATAGTGCCCTCACTACCTAGTTAACTATGTATTTATTTCATTTGTATCCTGTATTATTGTGAATGTTATCTTCTTCTAGTAAACTACAAGCTTCTTGAGAGTAAGGATAGTCTCACTTTTTAACTCACATCCCCTAAATGTAGCACAGTCCCTACAATGTGGTAGATGCCTAATTAAATGTTTGTTGATTGACTAATTGATTGGTAAAGGAAATTACTTCACCAGAAGCTCAGATTTGGTACTTAAAAGAGCTATATCCAAGAGAACCACAACTGTTACTTTGCAATGGAGGATTTGGAATTTTTTAGAAAAAGAAGAAAAATTTTAAGCCCCAAATTTGTCTTGGACAGTCCATCCATGTTGGCCCTCTGTCCAGATTCAGGTTCTCTTTAACATGACTGAGACTTTTAAATACTTCTTGGATTATAGAAAACTTACTTTAAACAGTTCAGCATAAACCTTTCAGGTGTTAGCTTCATACCTCCGGTCTTTATTGAACTTTGACTTCAAATCATGCATTTTCCCAAATGGTGAAAGCCAAACTCCCAGCAAAAAGCTCTGTGCTTTTTTTTCTTTTTTCAGTTTATAACACCTTGGATTCTGTTATTTCTGCAAATCATCTGCATGGGAAAACTGAAGTTCCTGTTTGTTGGGAATTCCTAACAATTTTACAAGTAGGCACAAGTCAAATTAGAAAGAATGTCTCAGCTTGAGCACTAAAAAGAAAGAATGTGTGAAAATATGATGACTTGGACATAAAGTGAGGAAATTCCAGATGTTTCAGGGGAGCTTATGTTTATCTAGAGAAAAAAAAACACATGAAATTGATTCTGTTGCATTATTTTCTATTATTTAAATTTTAGCAAATATTCCACTCAAAGCATTTGCTTTAGTGGAAAAATGGAATGCCAAAAAAAAGAAGGCTATAAAGGGACAGCTAGGTGGCATAGTGGATAGAGCACCAGCCCTGGAGTTAGGAGGACCTAAGTTCAAGTCTGGCCTTAGACATTTATTAGCTGTGTGACCCTGGATAAGACACTTAACCTCGTTGCCTCCAAAATAATAATAATAATAATTTTTAAAAGAGAATATAACATTGGACACATATTCAGCTTCATTCTGGAAAGTGTTATGGATCTTCTTCAGGTAGATCAAAAGTCTCTATACCTGATAAGGGACTAAGGACTCAGTATCACTAGATCATGGACTTGGTCATAGAAGGAACCTTACATATCATCTAGTTCAATACCTCACTTTACAGATAAAGAGTAGTCCAATGGTTGGCAGAATCAGGATATGAACCAAATCCTTTTACTCTTTCAGGATATGACTTTGTCGAGTGTTCTTTCAAATGTAATGTACTGTCTTAGAAGACCCTAGTTCTAGTCCTGGTTCAATCGCTAACTAGTTTGATGACCTTGAGCAAGTGATTTCATTGCTCTGAGTTTCAGTTTTCTCATTTGTAAAAGTAGCATGTTGTACTAAATGACCTCTAAGGACTAAATTGCATCATTGTATAAAGTGGATTTTTAACTGTTAAAAGAAAAAGAAAAGAAAAGGTTGCAGGACAGATGAAGAGGAGATAGAAAAAAAGGGAAGGAAGAAGATTTATTTTCTTTTTTCATAATATTAATTTATTTTAAAGATTCTTTTTTTTTAATTTTGAGCTTCAAATTCTCTCCCTCTCTCTCACTCCTCCCATCCCCTGAAAAGGCAAGCAATATTATATCACTTATACATGTGAAATAATGCAGAACTTATTTCCATATTAGCTGGGTTGAAAAAAAAAACCCAAAAGAAAAATAAAGTGAAAAAAAATGTGCTTCAATCTGTACCCAGAATTCATCAGATTTCTCTTGAGGTGGATAATTTTTTTCATCATGGATCCTTTGGAATTGCCTTGAATCAATACATCAATCAGAGTAGTAAGTCTTTCAGAGTTGATCATCATTACAACATTGTTGTTACAGTGCACAGTGTTCTCTTGGTTCTGCTCACTTTGCCTTCACTTCATATAAGTTTTCACAGATTTTTTGAAACATCCTGCTAAATATTTCTTATCCTACAATAGTATTCCATCACAATCATATACCACAATATATTCAGCCTTCCCCAGCTGACGGGCATCTCCTCAATTTCCAGTTCTTTGCCACCACAAAAAAGAGCATGTAGGCCCTTTATCCTTTTCTTTGATCTCTTTGGGGTATAGTCCTAATACTGGTATTGTTAGGTCAAAGTATATGCACAGTTTTATCCTTTAGGAATAGTTTAAAATTGTTCTCCAGAACAGTTGGACCCAGTTCAAAATTCTGCCAACAACGAATTAGTGTACCTATTTTCCCATGTCCCCTCTATCATTTATCACTTTTCTTTTCTGTCACATTAGCAAATCTGATAGGTGTGAGGTGGTACCTCAAGAGCTTTTTAATTTGCATTTCTCTAATCAATATTGATTTAGGGTGTTTTTTTCATGTGTCTATTGAAAGCTTTGATTCCTTTCTATGAAAATTGCTTGTTTATTATCTCTTAATCATTTAACAACTGGGGAATGGCTTTTATTTTTATAAATTTGGCCCAGTCCCTATATATTTAAGAAATGAGGCCTTTATCAAAGAAATTGCCATAATTTTTTAGCCCAGTTTCCTGCTTTTTATATAATTTTAGCTATATTGGTTTTGTTCATGCAACACTATGTTATTGTCATGTAATTGAAATTATCCCCTGTCCATCCTGTGATGCTCTCTATCTCTTGTTTGGTCACAATCTCTTCCCTTATCCATAGATCAACAGGTAAATTTTTTAGTGCTACCCTAATTTACTTATGATATAACCCTTTATGTATAAATCATTTACCCACTTTCACCTTATTTTGGTATATGGTGTGAGATGTTGGTCTATGTCTAGTTTCTACCAAACTGCTCTCCACTTTTCCCAGTAATTTTTGTCAAATGATGAGATCTTTTCCCCAAAGCTTAGATCTGTGGATTTATCAAACAATAAATTACTATGGTCATTTACCACTGTGTATTGAGTAACTAATCTATTCCATTGATCCACCATCTATTTCTTAGCCAATACCATATTGTTTTTATGATTACCATTTTGTAAGATAGTTTTAATTCTGGTGCTGCTAAGCTGCTTTCCTTCACATTTTTTTCATTGATTCCTTTGATATTCTTGATTTTTTGTTCTTCCATATGAATCTTGTTATTTTTTTATAGGTCTGAAAATAATTCTTTGGGAGTTTGATTGGTATGGCAATGAATCAGTAAATTACCCTAGGTAAAATTGTCATTTTTATTATTTTGCTCAATCTACTCATGAGCAATTAATATTTCTCCAAACGTTTAGACCTGTCTTTATTTGTGTGAAAAATGTTTTGTAATTGTGTTCACATAGTCCCTGAGTTTATCCTGGCAAGCAGACTCCCAAGTATTTGATAATGCCTGCAGTTATTTTAAATTGAATTTCTCTTTCTATCTCTTCCTGCTGGATTTTGTTGGTAGTATGTAGAAACACTGATAATTTATGTGGGTTTATTTTATATCCAGCAACTTCCCTAAAGTTGTTCAACTAGTTTTTCAATTGATTCTCTAGAGTTCTCCAACTATAGCATCACATCATCTACAAAGAGTGATAGTTTGATTCCCCATTGCCTAATTTTATTCCTTCAATTTCTTTTTCTTCTCTTATTACTATAGTTGGCATTTCTAATACAATATTGAATAATAGTGATGATTAATGAAAATCACTTTTCTTTGACTTACTCATTCTTTAGAATTAGATTATATAGTTTCCAATTAATTTTTAATCTATGCTTCCATAGCCCTTAATTGAACATAATTTTTTGCATTATCATCTGAAAAGGGTGCATTTAATATTCCTACTTTTCTGCACTTGTTTGTGAGGTTTCTATCCCTTGATACATAGTCAATTTTTGTGAAAGTATCATATACACCTGAGGAAAAATTATATTCCTTTCTTTTCTCATTCAATTTTCTCCAGAGGTCTATCATATGTAAATTTTCTCTTTTTTTCTTTTTTAAAAACTTTTTTAAAAATTAACTTATTTTTAGTTTTCAACATTCACTTCCATAAGATTTTGAGTTCTAAATTTTCTCCCCTTCCCACCGCTCCCTCTACTTCAAGAAGACATGCATTCTGAATACCCCTTCCCCTAATCTGCCCTCCCCTCTATCACCCCCTTCTTCTCATCCCCTTTCTCTTCTATTTTCCTGTAGGGCAGAATAGATTTCTATATCCCACAACCTGTATATCTTATTTCCCAGTTGCATGTAAAAAGATTTGTTTTTAAAACTTTGGGTTCCAAATTCTCTCCCTTCCTCCCTCCTTACCCACCCTTGTTGAGAAGGCAAGCAACTCGATACAGGTTATACATGTGTAGTCATACAAAACACTTCCATAGTAGTCATGTTGTGAAAAACTAAGTATGTTTCCCTTCATCCTTTCCCACCCCTGACTTATTCTATTCTCTCTTTTGACCCTGTTCCTCCTCAGAAGTGTTTGCTTCTGATTAACCCCTCCCCCAATCTGCCCTCCCTTTTATCTTCCCCCCACTCTCTTATCCCCTTCCCCCCTATTTTCTTGGAAGGTGAGATAGATTCTCATACCCAATTGAGTCTGTATGTTATTCCCTCCTTAAGCCAAATTCAATGAGAATATGATTCACTCATTTCCTCCCACCTTCCCCCACTTCCTTCCACTGTAAAAGCTTTTCTTGTCTATTTTATGTGAGATAATTTACCCCATTCTACCTCTCCCTTTCTCCTTCTCCCAATATAATCCTCTCTCACCCCTTAATTTTATTTTTTTAGGTATCACCCCTTCATCTTCAACTCATCATGTGCCATCTATCTATCTATCTATCCATATATTTTTCCCTCTAATTACTCTAATACTGACAAAGGTCTCATGAGTTATAAATATCACCTTTCCATGTAGGAAAGTAAACAGTTCAATTTTAATAAGTCCCTTATGATTTCTCTTTCCTGTTTACCTTTTCATGCTTCTCTTCAGTCTTGTATTCAAAAATCAAATTTTCTATTGGGCTCTAGTCTTTTCATCAAGAATGCTTGAAAGTCCTCTATTTCACTGAATATCCATTTTTTACCCTGAAGAATTATACTCACTTTTGCTGGATAAGTGATTCTTGGCTATAATCCCATCTCCTTTGCCCTCCAGAATATCATATTCCAAGTCCTCTGGTCCCTTAATGTAGAAGCTGCTAAATCCTGTGTTATCCTACCTGTGTTTCCACAGTTCTTGAATTGTTTCTTTCTGACTGCTTGTAATTTTTCTCCTTGACCTGGGAACTCTGGAATTTGGCTACAATATTCCTAGGAGTTTTCCTTTGGGGATCTCTTTCAGGAGGTGATCGGTAGATTCTTTCAATTTCTATTTTACCCTCTGTTTCTAGAATATCAGGGCAGTTTTCCTTGATAATTTCTTGAAAGATGATGTCTAGGCTCTTTTTGATCACGGCTTTCAGATAGTCCAATAATTTTTAAATTATCTCTCCTGGATCTATTTTCCAGATCAGTTGTTTTTAAATGAGATATTTCACATTGTCTTCTATTTTTTCATTCTTTTGGTTTTGTTTTACAATGTTTTGATTTCTCATGAAGTCATTAGTTTCCATTTGCTCTATTCTAATTTTTAAGGAAGCATTTTCTTCAGTGAGCTTTTGGACTTCCTTTTGCATTTGGCCAATTCTGCTTTTTAAGACATTCTTCTCCTCATTGGCTTTTTGGACTTCTTTTACCATTTGGGTGAGGCTATTTTTTAAGGTGTTATTTTCTTCAGTACTTTTTTGAGTCTCCTTTAGCAAGCTGTTGACTTGTTTTTCATGATTTTCTTTCATCACTCTCATTTCTCTTCCCAGTTTTTCCTCTACTTCTTTTACTTGCTTCTCAAAATTTTTTTTGAGCTCTTCTATGGCTGGGACTGATTCATATTTTTCTTGGAAGCTTTGGATGTAGGAGCTTTGACTTTGTTGTTTTCTTCTAGTTGTATGTTTTGATCTTCTTTGTCACCAAAGTAAGATTCTACAGTCTGACTTTTTTTTCATTGTTTGCTCATGTTCCCAGCCAATTACTTGAGTTTTAAACTCTTTGTTAAGGTAGGAGTCTGCTTCCAGTGGGGAGAATGTACTATCCCAAGCTTCAGGGGTTTTGTGCAGCTGTTTTCAGAGATCCTTCTAGGGACCTGTACATTTTCGGTCCTTCCAAGGTGGTATGATCAAAGGAGAGCTGTTTACTCCTTTCCTTGCCTGTGCTCTGGTCTATGAGTGACCATAAGCACTCTTTTCTACCTTGGAACTGTGAGGAGGATTCCCTCTCCATGGCCAGTACAAGCTCCACCCTGTCAGCTTTCCTCCTCACCCCAGAAACACCACCCAGAATTGCGACCCAGATTACAACACAGGCAAAACAAGAGAATCCTGCCTCAGTGCCAGCAAAGAGATCCCTGCAATACCCCTCTTATTAGCCACTCAATCCCCCTCTACCTGTGGGCTGAGAGCTCCAGAAGCAGCCACCACCCTGGGGTTGCACTGGGACTGAGGCTGGACCAAGCTCTTCTCTTACCATGGTCAGACAGTCCTTTCCTACTGACCTTCTAAGTTGCCTTTGGCATTTGTGGGCTGAGAAGTCTGGAAACCACCACTGCTCACCTTGAATCAATCCCCTGAGGACTGCTCCGGGTTTGCTGAGGCCTGGTCTTTGCCTGCCTGGCCCACACTGAACTGTGGTCCTCTCCCAGCCTGGTGCAACAGATCTTTCCAATTAACCATTCAGGTTGTCTTGGGCTGGAAATTTGTTTCACTCTGTCTTTTTGTAAGTTTGGGTGCTTTAGAATTTGTTTAGAGCCATTTATTTTTACAGGTATTTGGAGGGGTTTGGGGGAGAGCTCAATCAGGTCACTGCTTTTATTCTGCCATCTTGGCTCTGCCCTCCCCCACCCCCTGCCCATCTAACTTTTCTAAGACCCTATTCATTTCCTAAATTTCCTTCTTATTTATTTTGTGGTTAGATTTATCTGACTCTGAGAGAGGAAAGTTGAGTATTTCCTCCTGTAACTGTTTAACTGTTCCTTTAAAAATTTGAATGCTGGGGCAGCTAGGTGGCACAGTGGATAGAGCACCAGCCCTGAAGTCAGGAGGACCTGAGTTCAAATCTGGCATCAGACCAAACACTTGACACTTACTAACTGTGTAACCCTGGGCAGGTCACTTAACCCCAATTACCTACAAAAAAAATTTGAATGCTATACCATTTGATGCATATATATTTAGTCTTGATATTACTTCACTGTTTCTGGTGCCTTTTAACAAAATGTAATTTCCTTGCTTCTTCCTTTTAATTAGGCCTATTTTTGCTTTTGCTTTGTCTGAGATCATGATTGCTACCCCTGCCTTTTTTTTCTTTTCCTCCCAAAGCATAGTAGAGTCTGCTCTAGGCCTTTATTTTAACTCTGTTTGTGCCTCTCTGTTTCAAGTGTCTTTCTTATAAACAATATATTGTTGGATTATGGTTTCTAATCCATTTTGGTATCTGCTTCTGTTTTATGAGTGAATTCCTCCCACTTACTTTACCAGTTATTACTATTAACTGTGCATTCCCCTCTATCCTATTTTCTTCTGTTCATCCTCAAAAGTCTGTTTTCCTTCTGACCACTGCCTCACTTAATTTACCCTCCCTTTTATCACCTCCCCCCTCATTTTCTCCTATCCCTTTTCCTTCCTACTTTCTTATTGGGTTAGATAGATTTCAATACCCAATTGAGTATGTACATATGTAGGTATGTGTATGTGTATTCTCCTCTGTTTGAACTAATTCAGATGAGACTGAGGTCCAAGAATTGCCTGTCTCCCACCCATAATTTTCCCCTCCATTGTAAAAAAAAAAATAAATAAAAACCTTTTCCTTTATGTATCTCTTTTATGTGAAATGAATTTCCCCATTCTTCATTTCCCTTACCTCTTCTCCTGCTGAATCTCTCTTTCTCACTCATTTATTTTTTCAGGGATTATCCCAACATAATTGACTCATTTCTGTGCTCTCTGTCTATGTAGACTCCTTCTCAATGCCCTCATAATGATAAAGTTCTTAGGAGTTATAATTGTCATCTTCCCATGTAGGAATGTAACCAGTTTAACTTTATTGAGTCCTTTATGATTTCTTTCATGTTTACCTTTTTATTCTTCTCTTGAGTCTTATATTTGCAACTCAAATTTTCTATTCATTTTTAGTCTCTTCATAAGGAATGTTTGAAATTCCTCTATTTCCTTAAATGTCTATTTCCTTCTGTGAAGGATTATATACAGTTTTGCTTGGTAGGTTATTCTTGATTATAATTTTACTTTCTTTGCCTTCCAGAATATCATATTCCAAGCCCTCTGCTCCTTTTATGTGGTATCTGCTAAATCTTGTGTGATCCTGACTGTGGCACTACAGTATTTGAATGGTTTCTTTCTGGCTTTTTGAAGTATTTTTTCCTTTGATCTGGGAGGTCTGGAATTTGGCTATAATATTCCTGAGAGTGTTCATTTTGAGATCTCTTTCAGGAGGTGATCTGTGTATTTTTTAAATTTCTATTTTACCCTATGGTTCTAAGATATCAGAGAAGTTTTCCTTGACAATTTCTTGAAATATGATGTCTAGGCTCCTTCTTCGATCATGGCTTTAGGGAGGCCAATAATTCTTAAATTATCTCTCCTAGTTCTACTTACAGGCCAGTTGTTTTTCCAATGAGATATTTCACATTTTCTTCTATTTTCTCATTCTTCTTTATTTTGTTTTATTGTTTCTTAATGTCTCATGGAGTCATTAGCTTCTGCTTACCCAATTCTAAATTTTAAGGAATTATAGTCTTCAATGAGCTTCTATAACACTTTTTCCTTTGGCCAATTATGCCTTTTTTTTTAGAAGTTATTTTCATCAGCATTTTTTGTGCTTTTAAAAAACCAAGCTATTAATTGTTTCAAAATTTTCTTGCATTGCTCTCATTTATTTTCCCTATTTTTCCTCTACCACTCTTATTTGATTTTTAAAATATTGTTGTTAGCTCTTCAGGGAGGGACTGTCCCAAGCTTCAAGTTTCTTCACACTACTCTTTTCAGAGCTACTTCTGAGGAGTGGGGTGGGTCTTTGGAAGTTTTCAGTGCTTTCAAAGTAGTGTTATCCAGGGAGAGGTGTAGATAGTGCTCTCATGGTCTATGCTCTATTCCTTACCTAGGAAGGATCCCTGATCCCTTGCAGCCCCAAGTAATAATGCTCTTCAGGAGGCCTTCTTCATTGTGACTACAAGTGCATTCCTCTCTGCTCTGGAATTGTGTTCTGGAAGTGGGTATAAGCAATGGAGTTGCCAAACATTACCCTGTCCTGTGCCCAGTTCTAACACAGGGGTCCTCTATAACTGCTTTCTCATCATTTGCCAGATCTCCTTATTGTCTCTGGCTTGAGAGCTGCTGCTACTGTTACTGCCTCCATGGCCCACATCTGGTGTTGCTGCTATGTGGTCTTTGGGCCAGCCCCCATCCCGGTGTCCCAGACCTCCCCTTATGACCTCCTAAGTTGTGGTGGGCTGGAAAAATGGCTCACCCTGACTTGGTTAGCTCTGCTGCTCCAGAATTTAATTCAAGGTGTTATTTTAAAGTTATTTGGAGGGGAATGTTGGAAGAGCTTGGCTGCTCCCTCTACTCTGCCATTTTGACTCCACCCCCAGAAGTCCTTCTGTGGAGGATTGAAAACCAAGAGTGAAGGACATATGAAAAAAGACAATATCTGCCTCCAGAGAAAGAACTGATAAATAGAAGTATGCGTAGAATAGTACACACACATACACACACACACACAACCTCCTATTTGAGTCTAATGTTAGCCATTTCTCTTGCTTTGTCAGTTAACTTTTCATATGAACATGCCTTATCTCCCCCAAAAGAATGTAAACTTCTTGAAGGCAGAAGTCAGAGTTTTACACAGTACTTTTTCTGGGTCCTTTGCAATGCTTATTACAATAATTTGCCCATGGTTGCACTCAAGACATGCTTGTTGATTGATTCTTTCTCTTTGCCTCTATCTCTGAACTGTGGGTCCAAAGGATTTTATAACTTGGAGCTAGAAGGTACCTTATAGATAAATACTGTAGATCATCATATGCTCTAGGAGATATTATTGTGAATAACTAGAACACAGCAACAATGGATAGATTAATTACAAGTGTATTCTGAGCTATAATCATGGCAAGATAAGTAGGGGTTTGATTCAAGTATAAATGAATTTGTAGGATGCCTAATTGGTGCTACAGGCATGGGAGATAGTAGCTATGAATCATAGCTCCAGATGGAAATGTGAAGGAAGACTACTCCTAGATGGACTGGATTTAGGGAATTTGGAGCCATATAAATTCTCTTTCCATAGGTTACCAGGATTTTGTGACTATGGGCACTTCTCATCAAAGCTGAAGCCAGGGGAAAAGAATAAGGATGGAGTGATTGGAGAATTCCAATATTTAAACTTCAGTTAGCACAAGCTAGGTTCCAATTGGTGTGGGAGTTGGAAGTATGAGATTATCCTGCTTTCAAGTATTGGGTCTAGAAGGGACTTAGGAATTATTCCCCCCGTGGAAATCCCTTAATGGATAGGACACAAAGGAGAGGGGACAGAATCAGAGGATTCATGAAACATCTGTACCTCATTTCTTGAACACATTTGAAAGGGATAAGGTAGGAAGTGGCATCTGATCAGAATCAGGGACAGCTACCATAAGCTCCTACCCATTCCTAGTGTTTTACATTAGCTCTCCTTAAGAGTGAAAGGAGCTATCTACCCCAAATAATTAAAGGCTCTTGGGGGACATTTTGTGTTCTTAGAAGATGTGCTGTCCCACTATATAATCATTGTTCTTCTTATATCAAAGACTCTTTCTCTGTGTGTGTGTGTGTTTCTCTCTCTTTGTTCCTTGTCTCATCAAAATTCCCATGAGTTTAGTTATCTCAAATTCTATGTCCCAGACAGAACACCTAATCTCCTCCCCCATCTGCACTTCAATCCATCCTTTCTCCAATTTTTTTTTGTCTATGGAATCACAGGTTTTGAAAGTTCAGTATCATCTTCAACCCTTCCTTCTCCCACAATCCCATATCCAATCAGTTGCCAGGCCTTAAGTATTCTATTTCAATAACACCTTTGGCACATTTCCTTTTATTTTCACTCAACCATCACCATAGTCCAGGTCTGCATTGCTTCTCAGTCTCCTAAGCTCTTCCAAAGTACAGGTGTGGCCATGTTTCTCCTTGGCTCAAAAAATTTAAGAGGTTTTTGTTTTGTTTTGTTTTTGTGTTGTTGTTGTCTGTAGGATAAAATACAGAAAAACTAATGGAGCTAGGTAGAGTGATTGATAGTACTTTGCGCCTGGAGTCAGGAATACCTGAGTTCAAATTTGGCCCTAGATATTTATTTACTAGCTGTGTGATTCTGGGCAAGTCACTAATCTCTATCTGCTTCAGTAATAATAGCACCTACCTCCCAGGGTTGTTCTGAGGATAAAATGAAATAATATTTGTAAAGTACCTGTCACATAGTAGGCCTTAATAAATGCTTCTTTCTTGCCTGTTTAAAGCTCTTCACAATCTCCCTTCAGTTTACTTTTACAGTCTTATTTCATATTACTCATCCTCAAACACTCTGTATCCTTGTCAAATTGACCTGTTTGATCTATCTGAAAATTGGGATTTGATTTCCCACCTCTATGCCTTTGCATAGGCAGTCCCTAAGGCCTGCAATCTATTCCTTTCTCTTTAGACCTTTATAAGCCTTATCATACTTCAAAGTTTAACTCTTAAACTACCTCCAACAAAAAACCTTACCTAATCCATTAGCTTTGGGTACCCTTTCCTCCTTAAATTAGCATGATTACATTTAATTATTTCCCATTGTCTTCCCCAGTACAATGCATATTCCTTATGTATGAAGCTGTTTTTATGTATCCCCATTGTCTAGGAAAGTACCTTAATTATAACAAGTGCTTGGTAAATGCTTGTTGAATTGGATTAGAAACTGCCAATTAATCTAAAAGGGAAAGTTCCTCTGCCCACCTAGTGCCAGTATCCATTGGTCTGTCTCTATTGTTTCTCCTGTGTTTCTTGCCCTCCACTGGTTAAAGATGCCTCCAACCCCAGGTGCAAAAATTCCTAGTTATAGCTCTGAGAACAGTAATCAAGAATGTGAGAGGTGAGTGGAGAGGAAGTACTTCTGAACAGACTTCAGGCAAATGTAAACCCCAATAGGAAGTCACAAACAGCCAAGCCAACTGCAGCTGCAACAGTATATCAAAGAAAAGCCTTTATTTAAGCTCAGAAATGGTTTATAGTTTAGTACCTGGCTCTCAGTTATAGCTATCCCCTCTAAAATCAATCTTATTAGGAGAGGAGAATAGTAACAGGGATAACCCCAAAGTCCTGACTTGTTGTTTGTATGATTGTTTGTTTGTTTTTTTTTGGGGGGGGGGAGATGAGGCTTTTATAGTGTGTGGTATCATTTCAATTTGTGCAAATTTTCTTCCCCCTTTTGATTTGCCTAATGTATTCTCTGACATCTCTATAAATTTCTGTCTATGTGGGTCCATCATCACAGGCTATGTAATAGGAAATACGTTACAACACGCACTCACTCACTCATTCAACAAATACTTATGGAGTTCCTGCTGTATGGAAAACATGGTACAAAGGGCTGAGGGAGACATGAAGGTAAATAAGACTATCATTGTTTTCAAGGAGCATATTGTCAAGTAACGGAAATAAGATGTACAGAAGTAATTATAATATAAAAGAGAACATGACAAAAGAATAATAGAAACATGAGCTAACTTCTAGGGGAAATATAGAATAGTGGAAAAATTGCTGGATTTTGAGTGAGAAAACTTGGGTTCAAATTCTGGCTTTACCATTTAATCCATATGTCAATCTGGACGACTCACAATCTTTCTGGGCCTCTGTTTCCTCAAATGCAGAATGAGGATTTTGGACAAGATAACTTTGAAAGTCATTTCTATCTCTAAATCTATGATCTTTTGAGATATCTAACCGGTTGGCTGAAGGAAGTCCTCATAGACACAGCATTTGTGCTTGGTCCAGAAGTATGGATAGGGTTTTAGCAGCTGGAAGTTGGGGGCTAAAGTGGTGAGAATGGCACCAGGAGAAACATTATGAGTGAAAGTAGAGAGTAGAGAGTACCTGGGATAAATATATGGAATAGTGAGTGTTTTCATTTGAGTGAGGAGTAAGGTATACATGTATATATCTATATATACATATATAGACATACATACATACAAACACACACACACACACACACATGCAAAAGCTCCATAGATAGATCTACCTATCTATTCTCTGTCCACTCATGATATCTTTCTATTTACTTCTCTCTCTCTCTCTCTCTCTCTCTCTCTGTCTATCCCCCCACATACTGTATTACTCAGTCAAATGGAATATTTATCTATATATGGATATCTATCTATCTAGAATGAAATAATGTAGCAAGGCTATGTTTAAGCAACATTATGGAAACCCTGCCTTGCATGCCAAACAAAAGAAGTCGGACTTCATTCAATGTATACACCATTATGAAAGCAATCCCTATATGTAGATCTGACCAAGTCACTCCTTACTCAATCAACTCCAGCAGCAACCCATTGCCTTTAGGATAAACTATAATCTCCTGTTTAGCCCTTAAAGCCAGTGGGTACTGGTAAATGTTTAATAACTTACTGGGGAAAAATGTATAGAGGATACACTTTTAAGTTTAATTTGAATTATTAACCTTTTCTCTATCATTTCAGTCTAGGCAATCAACAAAACAACAAATCAAGCCCAGATCTGTAGTGTTTGCTGATTTCTTGAGGCACAAATGCTCAAACTGAAGATTTAACAATTGACTTTCATAAGCTGCTTCAAACTGGTTCTAGCCACTCCTTCATAGTCCTACTCCAAGGTACCTTTCTAGCCATGTAGTCCATTACTTTCTCTCACATACTGCAATCTAGCCACATTGGCCTTTCTGTTACTCCCACCAGGACATTGAATCTCATCTCCATGCCTTTGCATGGCTATCTCCCAATGACTGAATGCATTTCCTCTCATGCTTACCTCATAGAGTACCTCTCTTCCTTCAAGATATAACTCACACATCACCTTGTAAATGCAGTCTTTCCCACTCCATCCCATCTCCAACTGCTAGTGCTTTCCTTCCTAAATTTTCTTTAATTTGACTATTGTCTATTTATTGTATTTATTTTCTTTATATTTATTCTGAATATGCTTATATGTGTACTTGTCTTTCTTATTAGATCATAGGCTTCTCATGAACAGTGATTATTTTATCCATTATATTTTTGTCCCCTGCACCTAGTACAGTGCCTGGCAAACAGTGAGCACTTGATAAATGACTGATATTTTTCAGCAAAAATTTAGCTGATTGTTGCCACTTTTTCTCTTCTTTATTGGCTCATAAGCTCATTGATAGCAGGGTTTGTGGTACATCTATATTTATGTATTTGGCACTTAACATAATAAGTTGCATGTAGTAAGTGACTATAAATATGTATATATAGCTCAACCAAATTGAATTAAATTAGATGACTAGATCTGTGAGCATTTGGAAGATTACTTGGGCAGAGTTTTGTAGTATGGATTGGGAAAAAAGGCTAGTGAAGGAGAATACTAGAGGGAGGAAAAGACCATAGAAATCCATCTCATTACTCTAAATTATCACTTTGATCATCTAAGACAGAACTGACCCATATTACATTTGAATTACAGAGCATTTGTTTCTGTTGCAAATGCTTTGGTAGCCTTGCTAGGTAGCAGGGGAAACCTTGCCTGTGATTTAGCAAAGAAC
This sequence comes from Vombatus ursinus, assembly GCF_900497805.2. Taxonomy (NCBI): domain Eukaryota; kingdom Metazoa; phylum Chordata; class Mammalia; order Diprotodontia; family Vombatidae; genus Vombatus; species Vombatus ursinus. Next base: position 32,957,914 of record NW_020954576.1, read on the forward strand.
CTGACATAATGCCTGGGTATTGGTTACAATTGTGCAAGGCTTGGCAAAAAAGGGTCAGGAGAAGGAATCCAGAAAATCAGAGTCTGACAGATTCCTTGGAAATAAAGGAGACAAGTCCAGAGAAGTCAGTTAAGTCAGAGAAAAGTCAGATGTAATTTCAGGCAAACAGAGCTCAAGCAAATATTCAAATGTGGCACTAGTAAGTAAAATGGTAAACTCTTTTACTATGACAGGGTCCTTTTTCTTATTATTTTGTTTTAATCTGTATCTTTAATATAGAGATAAGCCCATAGGTATTGATCATAGGCAGAAGGTCAGAGGCTTCCAGATGAATCTTGCTGCCCTGACTGAGGCAGTGACAGAGATTCCAGGATAACCTAATTGTGTAGTAATCTACCTATGTGGGTTTGTTTCAGTTATTTTTCAGTCATGTCTAACTCTTCATGTCCCCATTTTGGGTTTTCTTGGCAGAGATGCTGGAGTGGTTTGCCATTTCCCTCTCCAGCTCATTTTATAGATAAGGAAACTAAGGGAAACAGAGTTAAATGACTTGCCTAGGGTCATGCAGCTAGAAAGTGTCTGAGGCCAGATTTGAATTCAGGAAGATGAGTCTTCATAAGTGATAATAAGATAATTCGTACACAGTCATGGATATCCATAGAGCATGGGCCAGATGTGTCCAGCCGTGTTGCCATACCCTACAGTAAACAACCATTGGCTCATGATAGCTACCAAAGACTGATCATACAGCTCTGGTATTATTACTATCTTTGTTTCACTAATGTGTTGCCCTGTGGCACCGCTCTGCCTAGTAAGAAGAAAAATGTCAATTATTGAATTGGAAATGCTCCATCCTACACAGCAGCTAAATGTTCCTTAGGATTTGAAGACTCAAGTGGCTCAGAGACCCAGCCCAAACAACAAAGTTTGGAAACACTGGCAAAGATCACAGCTGAAGGAGCATGACTATAATTACAGCACTTTTAAAAATGATATTATGCAGATGTACAAAATCACCTGTGTAGTAATTTGCTGAGTTTCCTTCCTTGTCAGAATTCAACCACTGAACAGGGAACTGATCAAACAGTAATTTAAACTTTTGAAACATGTCTCTGGTGCCTTCTTTTTTTTTTTTAAGTATAAATGAAGCAGGGAAGGCAGCCAATTTTGTATGTGATTTTAATAAAAATACTCTATCCTTAGGTCTTGTGATTTCCAGCAAATGTATAGCACATAGTACATCAAACTTCAAATAAAACTAAGCATACATTTTTGGGGGGTTCTGATGAGCTCACACACCGCTCTTATTTCTCTCTGGTGGTTACTCTGAGTTCTAGTTCAAGATATTGGGGCTTTGTTTTCTAGCATTGTTTTTTCACACACCCATATTTGTTCTGCCTGTACAACATTAACTTAATTGGTTGGAAAGTGAAACAATCTATCCCCAAATTGTTCCATCTAAAGGACCAGTCGTAACACTTGGCATATGGATAAATCCAGGGCAGAGCTTGCCACTCAGTTGGGCCTGATTAGAAGAGGCAGGCTGAGATAAGGGAAGTATAGTTTCTCAAGGTCAGAGTAGATTATACGTCAGTTCTGTGGGTTGTGAAGGCAAGAGGAAAGGAGGCTGTGCTTATGAGATGTCAAGCTCAACTCAGAGATCAAGAATATAGGCTGGAAAGTCACAACTTAAAGGGCACATAGGTATCATGGCATCAGCAATCAGGATGGATATTCTAACCACCATCTTCCTCTGTAATCTCTTTTTCTTCCAATATATTCTATGAATCCCTACCAAGTCATTCATACTTGTCACATTGTTGCTCTGCTCAAAAATATGCAATGGCTCCTATTGCTTAATAAATAAACAATAATACTTTGCACTTACATAACACTTTAAGTTTTGTAAAGTGTCAGTTTTGTAACATGTAGTCTTTGATCTAATCTTCCCAATAACCCCATGAGATATGTCCTACAGATCTTATCATTTCCATTTTACATATGAAGAAAATAGGACTCTAGAAATGTAGATAATGAATGTCAGAGGCAGGATTCAAATTCAGATCTCTCCTGACTCCAGGTCTATTATTTCTCACTAAACCACATTTTCTTTCAAATAAATTCCTAACTCCTTACTTTGACATGCTAAGTTTTCCACAATTTGATCAATCACAAATTGATCCATGACTCTTTCCAGCTATATCTACCACTCCACTTCTTGTCACACTCAATGTCTCAATGTCTCCTTGACATTTTTGACATCCATGGTTTCCTACATCTCAGTCTTTGATCATGTTATTCTCTATGTCAGAAATGCCTTCCAGCCATCATTGCCTATTGAAATAATCCCCATTTTTCAAGGTACATTTTAATTGTCATCTCCTCTACAAGACTTTCTTTGAACCATCCCAACTAAGAACAGCACAGTAAAATTGAGATTTTTGATTTTTATACATGGGGCAAGTATCACAAATTTTGCCCAGTCCAAATGGAACAGAATGTGTTCTAAGTTGGTGGGTAGAGTTGAAGAGATGTCATTCAGGGTAGGGAACAGGGGGAAGTAAAGCACCCAGGACACCCCTGCAAGGAAACAACTTGGGAGGATACATATGGGGACTGGGAAGTATAGAGGATGAGTCCAAGGAGCCCACCCCGGTCTATATGGTATTTTTCTATTTTAACTGACTTCTTTCTCTAATAAGGTGCTTAACTCTGAAGAAAGAAAACAAGAAAGAGAAGGGGGGAAGGAAGGAAGGAAGAAGAAAAGACTATGAGTGAAACATTAAAATATACACATATAGTGAGATTCTGGACTTACTTTTCCAAACCCACAAATACGCTAGGCTGTCAGAGCCCCAGAACAAAATTAGCTACATCTTGTTCTTCAGGATTCTAGGGGTACCCCTGTAGGGTCAAGGTGTCTCTCTAATTCTTTTAGTTTGAGCACCAATTCTGATGTGTTCCCTCCTTTACATCACTGTTACAAGTAATTAGCGTGCTGATATCAATTTAACTAGTTAATATCAGTTAGCTTTTACAAATGGATAGTTACTGAGAAGACAGGACAGGAATAGAACTTATAAAGAATTTCCTCCCAACTCCACTACTCCCTTTACCACCTTGGTCCCTAAGAAGAATGGGCTCAAACTTAAAGCAATTACTAACAAGCTATCACCTTATCAGGTTCGCTTTCAAATGTAGCATAGTCAATAAATTGAATTACCTTCTTACTCTCAAGACCACATTGATACACTGTTGGGCCAGTTGCCATAGATTATTCCTTGGAACTGTTCTACACACTGGTTATGGATGCCAGGAAACTATATTAAGGATTCCAGCTTCTGTACCTATGGTTGATGTTTCTTCCAACCTTTAGAAATCTGTTCCATCTCCAATACTATGTTACCAAAGACCAGGAAAGAATGAGACTGAGATAGGGTAAATGATTTACTCATGGTTACACAACCAGAAAGTGCCTCAAGCAGGATGTGAATTCAGGTTGAATTCTATACAGTATGCCACAATCTGTCTTCAACCTATCTTTCTAAGCTGATTATATGTTATTTTCCACCATATGATGCACACTCCAGCCAAACAGACCTACTGGCTGTTCCCTTCTGTATCTTTGAATCAGCCTTGCATCCTTTCGTCTTCTCCATAACTTGGAATCCCTACCTCCCTTGAAGCCTCAACTCATGTTATAATCAGACATATGAAAGTATAAAATATCTGATTTACTATATCTTTGTAAAACAAGTCAAGCAGTCTTCCTAATATTTTCCCCTTAAATAGTTGAAAAAAATTGTGATTTTGTCACCAACACAGATACCAAACCTCTACCCCATAGTGGATATTCTTCATGATTTGCTATGGCCAAAGCTTTCATCTGGTGGCTAGCCTTTTGAGAAATAGTCTTTCCAATCAAAGCTAGGGGTGTCAGTAGAATAATACACACAATTTGTTGGCCATACTTGAAGCTTAAAGCTTGACTGAGGCCTGGCAGACCTTGTGCTCAACTGATATAATCTTCAAGAATCTAAAATCATCTCTAAGCCACAATTAGTTTAATTAAATTCAACAAACATTTATCAAATGCCTATTGTGTACCACATTAGTGTCAAAATCAAGCAGAAATCTGTCACCAACCAGTGGGACTATGCTACATTTGTATTTGTAATTCAAATACAGAGGCAAAAAAGAAATAGTCCCTTATATTCTTGGAGCTTATATTCTACTGAAGTATCAGGATAAGAATTCAAAAAAATCTTTTTATTTTATTAATACTTATTACGATCAAAAGAATGTACCAAATAAATGCTTATATACATTACTATAATTTAAAAAACCCACAACAACTAAATAATAAACTGGTTGGTGACAGATTGTCAATATATCCTAGTGTTGTGGCTTATGGACAGATACAAAACATGACTTTCTTCCTTCTCATGTGTGTGATCCTCATGACTTTCTCCCCAAGACAGAATGGGGCTTCAGCATTGAATCAGAATGCAATTTACCTTGTGTGTCATAAGTTAGGGTCTTTTTTTTTAAGTGGGAGGGTTGCGGTTTATGTGATAGTCCTATTATATTCTTCCTTGGTCAGACCATATTTAAGAATTGTGTTTAGTTCCTGGCACTGCATTTTAATGATGACATTATTAATCTAGGGAGCATTCTGAGAAGAGCAGTGAGAACAGTAAAAGACTTGGAAGCCATACCCCATGAGGATTATTTAAGGAAACCAGGAGTGTTTAGCATTAAGAAGAGAAGGCAGAGGGAATGTGATATTTGCTTTCCTTCAAGTATCTGAGGGACTATCATGTGGAAGAGGGTTTATACTTGTTATACTTGGTCCCAGGGAGCTGAAGTAAGAACACTGTGTAGAAGTCACAAAGAGGCAGATTTATGAACTAACTTACTAACAATTCTAGCTATCCAAATGTGGAATTGGCTGATTGGGTTGGGGTAGGGGTGGTAGAGGTAGTGAGTTGTCTATTCTTTTAGCACTATGGGGAAAGGAATAGCTTTGTATTGCTTCTGTCTCCATGTTGGTAGATGCAGCCCCAGCATAACTGAAATATTGATAGTTTTCTTAATAAATAAATAAATAAATACTTTGAACAAATATGACTGCTGAATGAAATCTTCTCCCCATAGTTTGATATTTGATACTTTTGGCAGTCCAGTTCCAAACTACCTTTCAGATGATTCCTCTTCATGCACCCTGCTGCCAAACTGATTTACTCACTAATTTTAAATTCTCAAGCCTTAATCACAGATGTGAGACATAACTACAGCCGGATCCAATTAATGATGAGGTTCTTAGCCAATGAGCAATTTAGAATGTGCGTTAAGACAGTCAAAATGCAAAAATAGTGGGTGATGTGCCACTTTTAGCTCCAGCAGAGTCCATTGTGTCTGAACAGACAATAAAACTATGTGCTGTGTGGGCACTGCAACATCACAGGACCCACATCAGTGAGATCATAAAACTATTAGAGAATTGAAGTTAGAAATGACATTCTTAGAGGCATGTCAATCTTATCAATCCGTTGTGATAGCAATCAAAATTAAGAGTTCGTCAATTCTGGCACATGAAAGTCATGAGCTATCACTGCACCTTAAGGAATGGTGAAGATGAAGGTAAAGATGAAGTTGAAGAATTCAGAGACATAGGAAGACTTATATGAACTGATACAGAACAACAAAAAAGGAACAAAAACTGGAATGATGTACAATAATGAAAGTGAAGACAAAATTAAAATAGCAACAGAATTTGGGTAAACGTTATTTTCCAGATTTCCAGGTTTAAAATACATTTTGTTCCTTTATATTAAGAAATGACAAACTATAATAACATAAGGTTTATACATAAAATTGCAATGATTTGATTAGACAATTTTACTTAACTTTTTTTTTTCTAAATGCAGATCGACAGATTGTCAATATATCCTAATGTTGTGGCTTATGGACAAATACAAAAATTGACTTTCTTCCTTCTCATGTGTGTGATCCTCATGACTGAGTTATTTAGAGGAAAATCATGGATGTAACAAAAAAGTTGTATCAATTAATATCAAAAATTAAAACAAAATTCAGCATTCCTACTGCTTGACTATTTTTTTTCCATTAAACAAATGAATGCAAATATCACATTCAAATTCTCATTTTTTCAATGTATTTTTTTTTAAAAGCAAGGAAGTAGGGGTTCAAAATTGACTATGAACAATGCTTCACTTTTCCATCCTGGAAAAAACCTCAAACTTCATCCAAGCAAAATTCATCAAGTAAAAGATGCCTGAAAAAGCACATTTCTATCAATTCTATCGTATTAAGATGAATTTTCCAAACTGGATAGGATGGTCCATTGACATTTTTAGCCTGGGAATTTTTCCAGGTTTTCCAAAAAGTTTGTCCCACATGGAAAACCAGAAGGTTTTCATGGGCCAAGACTGAAGCTCAATTGTTTGGTATAATGCCAACTCAGGTGCCAAGGGCCTTCAAAGTCCAATTTCAATTTTCGCAGGAAACAAAAGCCATTGATTATTTTTCCAGTCAACACTCATTTTCTGAAACATCATCACAACCAAATAAGGAATTCCATAAGCCTGATTCTATGACCCTTTAGTATTGAGAGCAGCTTATTAAAGCCAACAGTAGAAAGGCCTTAGTGGCTTTATCCTGGGTTTATGCCTGTGTACATAGGTTTTGATATAGAACCTGACCACAAAGCATGTGTGTTGGCCATGGGACACAACTGAGGCTGGTTGTGTGGTCAGCCTGGTCAGAAATAGAGGAGTAATGGAGACAGTAACAGGCCAAGCTTGAAAGACCTTCATCAAAGCTCTTGAATAAATTTCCATAATACCATGACTTTGGGCAGAATTTCCATAGGTAGTATAACACTATGGTTCCATTGCCCTGTGGAAAAAGCACTAAAATTACATGTGCTTTTTTTAATTTATTCTGTAAAAATGTGTACTCTATGCAAAGATTGTGTTACTAACCAAAACTATATGACTTGACTCAGTGCTTGCCCTTATTCAGTTTGTCATCTAGTTGAAAAGATAGGATACTGATTAACCAATAGATCAGTTACCTCCTAAGGGAGTCTGATCCTGAGCATAAGTATTTTGCTTATGGTACTATAGTCTCAGTTTGTTTTTCTTAAAAAAAAACTTCTTTAAGTGACTTTTGAAGCTATATAGGCACAGAGGCCACATTTTCTAAACCAAAATTTGGGACACATGGGACGATAGAATAGGATAGTCTTTATACAAAGCCTTCCTAGAGTTCACTTTCATTTCTTGAAACCAGCACTGTCCTGGAAAATCTTGGACATATGGTCACCTTATGCACATGAGACTATGTTTTCTCTCAGTAGGGGAGATTACTAGCTCCAGCTGGGCAGCTTTCATTTGAATGTAAAAGGTTGGGACAGATGACTTTTAAGGTCCCTTCCAGAGTCTATGATTCTGTAGGAACCTAACTGAAACACTAGATCATGGGTTCAAAGAGAATTTTGGAAGAAGATGTTGAAGAGAGGGAGATTATTTCTTGTGTTGTTGTTTGGTTTGGTTTGGTTTAGGTTTTTTGGAGTTCTGTAGCCCTAAAATATATATCCAAATATCCATACATACATGTTATGTATATGTATATGTGTCTATGTATGTGTATATACATATGTATATGTGTATGTATACACACATATAGGCTCCAGACACAAAAGTGAGAATTGGCCAGTATTTATTTTCATTGCCAAATCTTCCAGGCCCAGGCTTCTCAACATATAGGTTCTTTGTTAATAGCTACTTCATCAAGAATAAGAACAAAATGAACTGTTCCAGTTTTTAAAATAAGGTTGTCTGATTTCAAAGGTTTCTGTGATGAAAGATTTGTGGTGTGCTAATTATAATAGAGCATGTGAAAAAATGCATTTAACAGAGTGTCCCTTTCCTCTTTCATGAGCTTCCTCATAGGAATCCATTGTCCCCTTCCTACTTTGTGTTGTTTTCCACTTTCGAGTCTAAAACCCTAGCTAATTTCACCATCCATCTAATTTCTCTACTGTACTTATTTATGGTCTCTGGAGAAAGTCACAAAAGCTAGGAAGGATAATTATCACACTAAATGACAGAGTCAGCAACCAAAAAGATCTTAACAGACACAGCCAAATGGAATAAAATGAAATTTAATAGGGATAGGGACAAATATAAGGTTCAATCCCCACCTCCAACACACATGAGCTGTGTGACTGTGGGTGAATCTCTTAACCTCTCAGTGTCTCAGAAAATACCATAAGACCTCCTGCTATAGAAGAGTTTCCTGTTTGCATTGGTGGAAGGATTGTCCACACTGGGAGTTCCTTACACAAATAAAATCACCAATCTGTACTCTCACTTCTCCCCTCAAAAAATGTAAAGTCTTATGCTGCTGTTAAGTTGTGTCCAATTCTTTGTTATCCAGTGGATCATCCTGTCCGTGGGGTTTTCTTGGCAAAGATATTTGAATAATTTACCATCTCCTTCTCCAGTGGATTAAGGCAAACAGAGGTTAAGTGACTTGCCCAGGGTCACATAGGTAGTAAATGTCTGAGGCTAGATTTGAACTCAGGTCTTCCTGACTCCAGGCCAAGCACTCTTCATTAAGCCATCTAGCTGCACCTAAAGTCCTATATATGAATTTAAAGAAAATCACTTTTTAAGATGGAGAAGGTATGGCTAAACAATAGTTCATCCAAAAAATACGTCTTACCTTCTGTAAGAGGCCCTTTCCAGCTGTCTCTCCCTTTATGCCTTAACTAGTGCTTTCCCTCTGAGATTTCCTCTATTTTACCATGTATATATCTTGTATGTTCAGTGTAGCTTACATGTTAACCATCCCATTAGAATGTAAGCTCCTTGGGACAGGGACCATGTTTTTATCTTTCTTTGTATTCTCAGTGCTTAGCACAGTGCCTCACATACAGTAAGTGCTTAGACTTGTAGGTTTGACTTGGGGTTTTTGTGGACAACAAGCCATTCATTCCCAAATCTCAATTACTATTCCTGCATCATTTTCTGGGTTCCAGACTTACATCTTCAACTCCTACAGGACACTGCCTAGACAAGTCAATAGCAGTAGTGTAGACATTTGTTTAGACATGGCTTGGATGCTTTCTGAGCTTCCTTGAAACTCTGATATTCTATGATTCTGCATTTGCTTCCTTCACTTCTAAAATATATACAACACATAATCCCAGGCTCACTATTACATATGTAATTTGGATGACTCAAGTCCTATTCTCTTAGGCTCAGACCTGTTAGCCTACCTTTCCCCATCCTCCAAAGGAGTCCTCTCTGGTACCCTGAAGAAGGTGGGAGGGGAAAGACTCTTTTGCCATTGGCTCAAATTTCTGTTTTAGGGGCCCAGCGACTAACCTCAGTGCCATTTATTAGTTAGCATCATATTAACTTTCATAAAGGAATATTTGCTTTAAAGATACAGCAAGAATAAGGTACAAACACTCTCCCAATGCCTCAGGATCACAATGCTCTGTATATCACCTCAGTGTGGGTAGGGGTGGCAGTGGGGATAGTAACTATGCTCACAGCATAGCTCAATATGGCATTGGTCCCACCAAGTTCAAGTTCAAAGCCTTCAGTGCTAGCTTCTGCTGGACTGGTATGCCTGATCCATGGTTCTCAAGGTTTCTCTGCTGAGATGGCTGTATCCTCCAGCTTGGACTCCTGAACTCCCAGATCCTCATGGCTCATGCTTCCAGGCCAGATTGGAGACTCTACTCCCTGTACCTAGAACAGTAAAGAAGGAACGAAAAGACTGTAGACTTGGGCCCATTTCTCAGTGCCACATGGCCTAAGGCAGGGGCAGTATGGGAAGGGACATGAAGAGGGTCAAGGGTTGGAAGGGAAAGGAAGCAGCCCTCAGGCCTCTCTGCCTTATCATATGGAAGGAGTAAAGGAGTCTTTCATCCTCAGATGTGAATACTTCAAAAATGAAATGAAATGAAATGAACACTCCATTGATTGTGTGTCAGGCTGCTTTAAAGATTTTGATAATTCTTGTCACATAGCTGCATAGAAAAAGGCTGCTCCAATCATGGGATAGTCAACACGGAATGTCCACACATGTTCCAGTCCTCTGTCTCCAACTACACTAATGACATTTCCACTTACATGTAGCCCTGGCACCTTTGATAACCGGTCCAAACCAAGTTTGTTATCTTTTCATTTAAACCTCTTCCTCCTGTGGCATTAATATTCACCTTATCTCTCATGTTTGTAACTTTCAGGTAATTATTGACTCTTCTACTTCTCTTTCCTCCCATAGCTAATCATTTATCAAGTCATATCAATTGAACTTCCTCAATAGCTTTGGTTTTCATACCCTCACGTCTATCCTCATTGTCATCACTGTAGCACAAGCCTTCTTTACCATCTGCCTAGACTAGTATTCCAATAATCTTTACTTTGTCTAATCCATGCTTCACAATGTTGCCACTCTTATTTTTCTTAAGCATAGATCACTCTTCTGATCAAAAATAAAGTTCAAATATCCTTGCTTGACATTCAAAACCTTTCACAATGGTACTGCATTATCTTTCCAGTCTTTTGTTAATTTACTCATCTCTATGAATTCTGTGGGACAGCTAGGTGGCATGCCTGAAGTCAGGAAGACTCATCTTCCTGAGTTCGAATCTGGCCTCAGACAATTACTAGCTGTGTGACCCTGGGCAAGTCACTTAACCCTGTTTACCTCAGTTCCTCATCTGTTAAATGAGCTGGAGAAGGAAATGGCAAACTACTCCAGTATCTCTGTAAGAAAACCCCAAATGGGGTCATAAAGAGTTGGACATGACTGAAATGACTGAACGTGTATTCTGTGCACCAACCAAACCAAACTAGCCTTTATCCCCTAAAAATGTCTTGTGCTCTCCCACCTCCATAACTTTGTTCATAATATTCTCCATGTCTTGAAAGTCCTCAGTCCAATTCAAGAAACATTTATTAAGTACCTACTCTATGCCAGGCACTGTGCTAGGCACTGGGGATACAAATATGAAAAAGAAAGACAGTCCCTGATTTCAAGGAACTTACAATTTAATGAGAGAAGACAACACACATGTTCAAGCATTGAATTCCTATTCATCAAATGTTAGCTCCTCCAGGAACCTTCCCCTTACCTCCCTCCAGTCAGTAATGACTTTGCCCTTTAGACTTCACAGCACTTGGTTTTGCAATTCTCCCTAATACACTTATATAACATTAGATATCATCTGGGCTTGTATCTTATTCCTCCCAGAGTCTAAGCTCCATGACAGCAGGGACTAAATTTATTTTTTCTTCTTATTCTAATACATAGTGAATCATTCTCAACATTTGGGGCATTTAATAAATCTTCAGGAATGAATGGATGGATGGATGGATGGATGGATGGATGGATGGATGGATGGATGAACAGAGTTGATGATATGTCAAAGAAGTTACCTATTCATTTAAACATAATTAAATAAAATATCTTTTCATTTATATTACATATTTTAACTGAAAAGTGTAGGTTTTGCTCATCCTGTGGTTATCTAAATTCTCTGACACAATGTTAATAAGTTGACAAAATAATCATTGAAATTATGTTTTGCTTATTTGAACTATCTGTGGGATTTGCTGTTCTGGAATGTTCTTATTTATTAAGCCTTGGGATCTCCCCAGTCAGTAGGAAGCTGTGTGGTCTGTCTTATCACAACTTCTCTCTATCCCTTAAATTCAGAGCCTTTAGTAGGGTGTGGTTTTCCCCATTAAGAGCTGCTTTGGGCTAAACCCACTTTATCATGCTAACAGCCAAGGGCCTTGTAATAATAATTCCTGCTTGGCACAGTCACAGTCAAGTTCACTTGAGTCATGGTTTTCCTAGTTCTCTAGGGATAGAAAAAGCAAAACCATTCTTATGGGACACATTTTTTATATTTTCCCTCTTTTATCCTAAATGGGATTATAAGTGAATAATCCAAAAAGGAATGAGAGAACATGCAATACCACAATCCACGTGGAACGAAAGGCAGATCCAGCTCACTAATGGTTTTATCTTCCTACACTCCCTCTTTCCATGCCCACCCCTGCCTTTCACTACCTTTCTCTCATTTCATTTTCTCCCTCCAGCTTTCATCCCTTTCCACTTTCTTTTCCTTTCCTTCCTCTTTTCCTTCATGCTTCCCTCCCCTTCCTTCCTTGATTCCTTCCTTCTTTCCTCTTTTTCTTCTTTCCTTCTTTCCTTTTTCCATCCCTCCTTACATTCCTTCCTTCCTTCCCTTCCTCTGTTCTTTCTTTCATTCCTTCCTTTCCCTTCTTTCCTTCCTTCCCTCCTTCTTTCCTTCCTTCTTTCTTTCCCTCCCTCCTTCCTTCCTTCTTTTCTTCCTTCCTTCCTTCCTTCCATCTCTTATCTGTCACACTTTTTAATTTTCTTAATGAAATTATATTGGGATGCTGTAAAGGGGAAAAATGAGTATGAAGGCATCTGTTATTTGTTTTGTTATGTATATGTGGCCTAGCATGTTGCTTTGTTGTACCTTAGTTTCTAATAAATTATTCTTGAACAAACTTAAATTCATAGGATTATAGATTTAGAGATGAAAGGACCTTACAAGTCATCTAATCCCATTCTTTTTTTCCCAAAAGGTTAGGAAACTGAGGCCCAGTGAAGTTAAGAGATTTGTCCAAGGTCACAGAGGTGCATTAGTGCAGAGAGGATTTAAAACCAGGTCATCTGTCTCTAAATTCAGCGATCTTTCTACCACATTGGGTTATCTCCTTAAGGACTTTCATTTATTCATTTAACAGGCATTTATTAAGCACCTATTATGTGCATGGCCACTATGCTAGGCACTGGAGATACAAAGTCCAGAAAAAGAGTCTCTCTTACACTCTAATAATAATAAAGCAGAAATATCTATAGAAACTAACATCTAAAAAGTACTTTACATATATTTTATCATTTGATTCTGACAATAACATTGTGAGATATCTATTATTGTTATCCCTGTTTTCCAAATGAGGAAACTGAGGTTGACGGAGACCAAGTGAGTGGTCCAGGGCATATAGTTCATAAGTATCTGAGTCAGAATCTGAACACAGGTCTTCCAGACTCCAAGTCTAGCATATCATCACAGTGCCATCTAGCTGCTTCTTGTTTTGATTAGGGGGAAACAATATGTACATAGAAAACTAAATGTTTAAATATACACAAAGTAATTACTTGGGCAGGGAGGGGGGCAGAGGGTAGCTAGGTGGTGCAGTAGATAGAGTGCCAGACCTGGAGTCAGGAATATTCATCTTTCTGAGTTCAAATCTGGCCTCAGACACTTACTAGCTGTGTGGAAAGTCATTTAACTCTGTCTCAGTTTCTTCATCTGTAAAATAATCTAGAGAGGGAAATGGCAAATCTCTCTAGTATCTCTGCCAAGAAAACCCCAAATGTGGTCAAGCAGAATGGGACACAACTGAAATGACTGAACAACAAGTTACTTGTAGGAGGTGGTACCTGAGCTGAACCTTAAACAAAAACCTTTAGTTGGTTTACCTGGATAAACAACCTCTCACTGCAAAAATGTGGATGAATTGAAATACCAAATATGGTTCTTTCATGCCATCTGTTGCCAATAAAAATTATTCCTCTGGGTTACTTTTCTAGAGGCAAAAAATCCTAAATATGTACATCTTCAAAACTTTAAATGGTAAATGTATATGTATGTAATGGGGCAGCTATGTGGCAGAATGGGTAGAGTGCCTGTCCTGGAGTCAGGAAGATGAATCTTCCTGAGTTCAGACCTGGCCTCAGAGACTAGTTGTGTGACCCAGGAAAATCAATTAACCTTGCTTGCCTCAGTTTCCTCATCTGTAAAATGAACTAGAAAAGGAAATGGCAAACCACTCCGGTGTCTCTGCCAAGAAAACCCCAAATGCGGTCACAAAGAGTCAGACATGAGAGAAATGACTGAACAACAACAAAAAACAACAAATATCATGGGGTGGTCCTAACTATGGAGGTGACAAAATGAAGGTTTTGACTCAACTCCATTGAGGAATCAGACTTCTCTGACCAAAACACCTCTTCCTCCTCATGTAAATAATGTCTTTTCTTTTGAGAATGTAAACTACTAGAGGGCAAGGACTAGCTTGCTTTTTATATTTGTATCTCCAGTGCTTAGCACATAGTAAGTCCTTGATAAATTCTGTTTCATTCATTCATTCATTCATTCATTCATTCATTCATTCATTCATAAATAAATAATCTGAGACTCACAAAAACCACATGAGGCAATGAGAATAAGAATAAAATAATACAATTAGGAATAATAACAACTCACACTAGTAGAACATTTTGAAATATACAAAGAACTTTCCTCACAACGACTCTGCAAAGAAAGTAGAGCAAAAATTGTCTTCCTCATTTTGCAAATCAAGACACTAAGGACAGGGGAGCTTAAGTTACTTGCTTGTGGTCACACAGATAATAAAGTGTAAGAGAAGGAGATACAGGTCTCCTGATGCTCAACTAGTCCATTTCCCCTACACCATTTTGTTTAACAACTCAGCTATGCCCATGCCCATGTTGGGCTATGAGAGCATTTTGTATGATGGTGAATAGCAGATGTACCTTTCACTGGCCCATCAATTTTTGAGCTTCTTCAGACTTCAAACATATACACTGTTTGCCTCACACATAACTGAAGTAGATTGTTACCCAGATGTTGTGATTTGAGGCTCATCAGAAGTCCCCCTCCCCCCAAAAAGTATATTTCTTATTTGAAAAGCCTTCCATTAGAACAGCAGATCTTAACCTGGGATCTGTGAACTTATGTTTTGTAAAAAAATATTTTGATAATTATATTTCAATATACTTGATTTCCTTTGTAATCTTATATATTTTACTTTATTCATTTATAAATATTGTTCTGAGAAAGGGTCCACAGGCTGCACTAGCCTGCCAAAAGGGTCTACGATGCGAAAAGAAAAAAGCAGACTGAAGGACAGCCACAGGGTAAGTTAGTTCTGATGGGGGAAGCAGAGCACACAAGACAGAGAAGTAATTGAAAGGTCCTTGGTATGGAACACTGCCCAGCAAGGACAGCTGCAATAGGAGCCTCTATTCAGCCAGTGGGCAGCGTGAGATACTGGCTGCCTGGAGGATGAAAGAGATGCTGGTAAAAATAGAAGGCAACTATTGAAGACAAACTTAGCCTATTTCAAAATTTGACCTGGGACTGGCCCCTTGCGATGACCATGGCTGTACAACTCTAAGCAAAGTTCAGTTAGCAAAATCCCTCAAAATCAGCCAGATCCCATATTTTACTGAACTGGCACTCACTCAAATGGGCCTCTCTAAGTAGACACAGCCAAAAGATTGGTGATGAGGGCCCTGGAAAACCTTGAGATGAGTCAGAAGAAGGCTGTTGACCCTTCCAACACTAGGTGGAGTCATTACTGGTACTCTTAATATGACCGGAGAACAGGAGTAAGTACCCTTTGGTGACTTGTTCTAGTGAAGTCCTCTGTCTGACACAGGTATCATGAGTCTGGAGTCTGGAGACCAGGAGTCTGGAGAGATTAAAACAAAACAAAACAAAAGAAAACAAAATGGTACCATATTAGGGAAAAGAAATTGGAATTTCATGACAAAGTAGCAGTTCTTTTGAACTCCAGCCTTCATTGTTGACTGAAGACGTATTCAAAGGCTAAGAATGGCATTCATGGATTGTCTAACTGATAAAGGGGGAACAAAGAGAAACTATTCAGTTGATACAGAGCAAGCATTGCACAAACTGAAAAAAAAAAACACTGGAACTAGCTAAGTTAGGTATTAACTTGATTTGGCTCAGCCTGTGGTTGTCTTCCATAGAGAGAATGTCCTATTTCTTATAGGCACACGTGGCTGCCACATTCCTTTATAATGACATGCTGGCTTTCCATGGCAGCATCAGTGACAACAACATCACAGTCCCAACAGTTGCTCTAATGAAATCCTCTATCCTCTTGCTGAGCAATATGTGAACTTCTTATAACCAAGCTGGACCACATGTGACCTCCAATTTCTCCTTTGATTCTAATCCTTGCTTCTTGGAACTATCTTTTAATGATGACTGCTTAAGATTTGTTGAAATAACCCTGTTGCTTGAACTTTCACGAAAACAAAGGCAAGGCATAGTACTGTGGAAAGAGTCCTGGACACAGGGGGTTGGAGGATCTGAGTTTGAAACCCTGTTAATCTACAAACTATCTCTATGATCATAAGCAAGTCACTTAACCTTTGTGAGCCTCAGCTCCGCAACTATAAATTGAGGAGACCAGACTAGATAAACTCTGATGTCCCTTCTAGCTCTCCTCTATGAAGTAAAATGAATGATAGGAAAATGAGGCAAAATTGGATTAGCCAAAGCAAATGTTTATTGCTTCACTTACCAAAGAGTGTAGAAAGTTAATCATGTGAAAAGGAAAGAAAGATTTCATCATATCATATCAACTGGGAATTCCCTAACACAGTTGACCTTTAGCAGGGTCCCACCCCTAAAAAGAATGCACATCTTGTTCACAAATTTCCCAATAACAAGTTAGAAAAGTCAACTAACTAAAAAGGTGGCATTTGATATGGTTATTAGATGCTCTCCTTTCCATTTCCCCCAAGACTACATTAGATCAGGTCTTAAGCTATAACTGATCTAATGTTCTAACAATAGATCTTCCTCTAGTCTCTTTCCCCTACAATCTATCTTACTGGTTATGGACTTGGAGTCAGGAAGAGCCGGGTTCAAATTTGACCTCTGAGCCTTACTACTTGTAAAAACCTGGGCAAGTCATATAACTTTTTTTTTTTTTTTTTGGTGAGGCAATGGGGTGAAATGACATGCCCGGGGTGATACAGCTAGTAAGTGTCAAGTGTCTGAGGTCATATTTGAACTCAGGTCTTCCTGAATCCAGGGCCGATGTCCTATCTACTTCACCATGTAACTACCCCAGTCATATAATTTTTTCTGCCTCCATTTCTCCGTCTATAAAATGGCAATAATATTGCCTATAGCAATAATATTAAACTGTGAAGTATTTGAGAGCAAGGATTGTCTTTTTCCTTTCTTTATATCCTCAGCACTTGCATTGGTGTTTCAGTGGTAGACATTGGTGGTTCAGTGGTAGAATTTTGCCTTCTACATGGGAGACCTGGGTTCATTTCCCCACTCATCCAGCTACTTTGTGGGCAGCTAAGTGGTACAGTGGATAGAGTGTCAGGCCTGGAGTCAGGAGACCTGAGGTCAAATTTGGCTTCAGATACTGTGTGACCCTGGGCAAGTCATTTAACCGTTATTGTATCAAAAAAAAAAATCCTGTTTAATTCTTTTTGTCTCCTTTCCCCCAACCCTTTAAAGAAGGTGTTCCTCAAAGTCCCCTTCCTGAGAAGGCATTACCATGTTTCCACACTGCTCTTGGGATGTAAAGACCTGAGTGCAAGTTACTGATCTTTGACCCACCCTATGTAATCCTTGTCAAACTCCTTGGCAAATCTCACACAACTTCAGTTTCTTCATTTGTAAAATAGAAATGATAGCAACTCTTCACTTTACAGGGCTTTTGTGAAAACTGCATTGTAAGCTGTTAAGAATTCTATGGTTGTGAACAATTGGCATTATCAGTGGCTTGATACAATTCCTTGGCTTTAATAGAACCTTTGTGCTAACATAAAATCAGAGGATTATTAATTTAGAGCTGAGAGGGACCACTCCAATGATAGGTGTCTTCAAATCTTTGAAGCCTTTCATATGGGGGTGGGGGGGTTTAGACTGGTTATATTTGGCCCCAGAGGGTGTAGATAGAGACAAAGGATGGACAGTGTAATGAGGCAAATTTGGGTTTGAGGTCAGGAAATCTTCCAGCTATCTGCAAGTAAAATGGGTTACTTAGAGAGGTGGTGGGTTTCTCCTTCTTGGAAGACCTCAAGAAGAAGCTGGATAACCCTTATTACTTCTAGTCTGCAATGTTGCCATGGCTTTCTAATTGGTCTCCCTAACTCAAGTCTTTCACCATTTCCTTCTCCTCCACCTGCCAAAGTGATTTTCAAGTCTGACCACATCACCACCACCTACTACTCGATACATTTCTGTTACCCCAAGGATCAATTGTTTGGCATTTAAAGCTATTTATAACCTTAGACTATGAACTCCTTCAGAGCAAGGACTGCTTTTTGCTTTTTTTTTTTGTCTCTCCAGAGCTTAGCACAGTGCCTGGCACATTTTAGGCAGTTAATAAATGTTGATTGATTGACCAACTAACTAACTTGGATGCTTCCTACCTCCACAGATTTTTTTACTCTTTACTTCCCTTCATATATGCTATATAGTATAGCTCTACTGGCCTATTACTATTTCTCATTAACTCTATTTCTAACTATTTCTCCGTTTCCCGTCTCTGCTCTTGCTATTTTCCATACCTAAAGTTCACCTCCATTAAGAATCTCCAGCTTCCTTTAAGACTCAATTTCAATTCCACCATTTTCTGAAGGCTTTCCCTTGTCCTCTACCCACCTACTCAGTTACTGGAGCCTCCGCCTCTAAGGTTACTGATCATTTACTCTATTTATTTTGCATAGAACTATTTATTTACATGTGGTATTGTGTTCTTGCCCCATTCCACTCTCCATTCTCTCCCCTGTTAGAATGTGAGTTCCTTGACTACCCTTTCTTTTTATCCTCAGCACTTAAAAATATTTCTGGCAATTGGTCATAGAGCCTCTCTTTGAAGACCTTGGATGATGGCAAACTTAGTAGCTCCCAAAGCATCCTGTTCCATTGTCAGATAGCTCTAATTGTTAATGGAGCCCTCCTTTTCATTTCCCACTATCTCTCTAGACTTGCTATGATCCATGTTGTCAAATACATCAGCTTCTCTTACCCATCCATCTTTATCTCCAATTCCTTGTCCTAAGGCTGAGGGTAGGATTTGCTCCCCTAACTGTAAGTCACCTAATCTCATCTTCTATCACCATAACTAACCAGAAAATTAAAGTAGTCATAAAATTCCCTGATTTCATTTAGTTGAATGTTATATTCCCCTTTTAATTTTAATTTAATTCAAAATTTTGTTTCAATTCAACAAACATTTTAAAAGTGTTTGTTATGTGTATGACACTGTGCTCAGTACTGGGGGGGGTACAAATTTAAAAAATTATGCTACAGCCCTTTTATTCAAAGAACTTACATGCTATGAATTAGAGGTGAAAAAAGGTGAATATGACTTGAGAAAAAAGGAGAAGAAAGAGAAGGAGGAGGAGGAGAGAAGAAGAAGAAGTAGACAAAGAAGTAGAGGAAGAAGAAGAAGAAGAAGAAGAAGAAGAAGAAGAAGAAGAAGAAGAAG
>NW_020954576.1:32977314-33013106 GCF_900497805.2 Vombatus ursinus
AGAAGAAGAAGAAGAAGAAGAAGAAGAAGAAGAAGAAGAAGAAGAAGGAGAAGAAGAAGGAGAAGGAGAAGGAGAAGGAGAAGGAGAAGGAGAAGGAGAAGAAAGAGAAAGAGAAGAAGAAGAGTGAGATTGGAATAAAGGGGAATCTAGACAAAGTATTCTGGGAAAATTTGAGGAGGCATAAAACACATCATTCTAGCATCCATTGTAGTGTTGCACACATAGGCTAACCTAGTACTTAATAAATGCTCATCAATTGAATTAAGTCCTGTAAGTAAAATCCATATCTGGTTCCAATTCCTGCCAATGGTCACAGCAGCTTCAGGTATCCAAGGATATTTGGCTTATTTCATAGAAGCTCAATATGGCCAAATCCACAGTTGTGAATTTAAGGATATGAAGGTGCAGTAAACCCCACACGAAACTTCCCCCAAGAACAATTCCAACCCTTTTCTCTAGATCAGTCTCCCTCTAATCCCTGAGAAGCTGCTGTCTGGTAAGATGAGCACTTTCCACCAACGAGTAAGAAAAAAACAGATTCTCCCCTACCTCCACAAAATTTGATCCTTCTCTCATGAAAGGCTGAAGCTGCAGTTCTGAAAGGCTTCACAGACACTCCCCCTTGGCTTCGGATATTAATGAGTTTGATGCCTCAATTTAAGTAAACTTTTGGTAGTAAGGTAGGCCAAGAATGAGAGGGTTAGGTGAATAATAAAAAGGACCCACCCCACAAGGAGAATTAAGGGGTGCAAACCTAAAGCAGTATTTTGTAGATGAAAAGAATGTGCTTAATGTGTGTTATTTCATGACAAAGCCAAAAGCGTGGTCTCCACCCCACTTCTGAGCAGAATAGCCACTGGCCTGTAGGCTGCCTTCTACTTAGTATCATCCAGTGAGTGAAGAGAATTGTCCAGATGAGTATGACGGGTGGACCAACGTGAAGTGCAAACTCTAAACAATACAGCCTCATTCATTCATCCATTCATTTGCTTATTGATTGATTGGATTCTTAGTCTTAGGTGCCCATGTAACAAAAAGATTCCCTACGAAAATGAATATAACTCTATGAGAACTGAGATTGAATTGGGACCGACACTGATCTCAATAGCAGATGCTGGCATGGGGTGAAATTATTTTTTGAAACTCCTTTGCTTTTCCTGGTAAAGTAGTTAGCGTTGTATTTTCATGCTAGAAGGAAAAAGTGATGAAAAGTCCTTAAACCCAAAGAAACAAAATCCTTGATTTGTATCCAGCCTCTCTGCAAAACAAGATCCCATATGGTCATAGCTGGTCTTAGTAGGACTGGAACAAATCAGATGATGCACCTTTTAGATTTGGCTTGTCTGTTTCCCCCTATTTCAGTCAGGATCTTGTTGCTTACTCTGTTTATCACCCCAGGTTGGCGGGGATTGAGCTTAATGAAACTATTCATTTAGCAACATTCTAGTTTAACCATTTAACCACTGGGGAGCCAAGGGATGGTACTCCCAAACTCACCCTCTGTGAATGGATGCTTCATCCAATACCAAAGGACACTTGGGGGAAAGACAATTCCAATCTCTCCATGACTCTGGACAGGAACTACCTCTATCCCCTAGTTCCACCCCTTTTGTTGGTGACAGTGATTGTTCCTTTAGTCTCAAATTATTTTCCATGTGGCTTGACTTTTAGGTTGGTCCCCACCCACTTCCCTTGATTTCCTGTTTCATTTGAATCATACTAGACTAGCTTAATGTTACACAAACACGTTTTAATTATATGTAGTTCTTTACTCATATCCATAGAAGCAAAAGGAATAAAATCAAGTATATTAAAACAACTACTGCTTGGGCTGCACATCCACAGTTCCTTTAAACCCAGGCAGCCCCAAACCAGTCTCTAAGCTTGGCCCAAACCCAGGATTTCCCAGACGTGGTTCTATTACTTAGACTCAGACTTCCTCATAAGTTGTTTCCATGGGGAGCCAGCAAGCATTCTCAACGCTCTTATTTTCATGGCTTCCTAGAGGCGAAATATTCAGTCGGTTGTGTGAAGTTGGGATTCTGACGTACTGTTTCCTTTCAGCCACTTTTCCTCACTTACCACTCTATTGATGATTTGTTGTCACTGTTGTTTAGCCATTTTTCAGTCATGTCCAACTCTTTGTGACCTTATTTGGGGTTTTCTTGAAGAACATGCTAGAGTGGTTCGCCACTTCCTTCTCAGGTTCATTTTATAGATAAGGAAACTGATGCAAATAGGGTGACTTGCCCAGGGTCATACAGCTAGTAAGCATCTGAGGCCAGATTTGAACTCATGAAGATGAGTATTCCTGACTCCAGGCATGTAACTCTATCCACTAGCAGTCCCCATTGGTGGTTATAAAGTCCAATCCTGTCCTACTGGTACAGCTAACTCCTTGGCTGAGTTATATTATAATGGTGGGCTGACGACAGCTTAAAGTGGCTCATGAAAGTGTATTGTTAAATTTCCAGTGCAATCATTTACACCTGGGAAATGGGCAAATACTACAAATCAGGACTTGATTTATTGTTTTGTTGATCATCTAGACTTAAGTGATGGAGAAAATATTAATAACATGGATTAAACTTAAATGCATGCTGTAGTACATCCCCCATCCTCCCCCCGCCTGATATACATACACAAGGCCTGTTGTTAAACATTTACCAGTACACTCTTGGTTTTATAGGACCCCCCAAATGTTCCTTGTGGCTTGCTTTTCTCTACTGGATCAGTGGAGTAGACTCAAGGGATGGTTCTGGCATGGAGAGAGACTCTTCCCACATCCACTATTTCTCCCTTTATTCCTTAAACTCCTCATAGCTGCTACATTGTAAGGCATTTCCTTTTCTCTCCATCTCCTTTCACCTCCTGCTTTTTTCCTTCCTCTTCCTCCAGCTTTCCAGGCCTGGGCAATTCCCATGCCATTAGTCATAGCAAATAGGGTATAGATAGGGCAGAAAGTGAGGAGGAAGGGTGCCATCGTTGTTTCCAAACCTCAGACATTCAGGCTGAACCTTACTGTCCCAAAATAATGGAGCACATTTCCTCCTAATTCACAGTAAAATAACTAGGCATTTTCCCTATTGGCAATAATAATTACAAATTTTAAATTTAGTGTTTTAATGTTCATGAAATGGTTTCATCTCAATAGCCCGAAAAGTTAGTAGTCAACATTTTATCTCCTACTTTACTGAATAGAAACTGAAGCTCAAAGCTATCTTATCCAGGGTCACAAAAGGAATAGTCATGAGCCCAGGAGCAGAACCTATTTCTTCTGTCTCAAAGACCATTTTGTTTTCTATTATTCCAAATGGACTCTCCAGGGTAACCACTGCTAAAATCCACCAGCAGCTTTGCCATACCACTAAACAAACAGTGGAATATAGATTACCTTATGCGTTCTAGTAGAGATATTAGGCTAGTTAGACAGTGTTTCTTAATCTGAATTAGGCATGGGCCTGGCTCAAAGGGAGAATTCTAGAGAGAGATGGAGGAAGAATTGTCTCAGTTATGTGAAGAAACTGTGCTGATTATGCCTTCTCAAGTCAGAGAAGGACTCTGTTGTTGTTGTTATTATTAAGAGGGCCATGACATCAGGGAGGTGATGCCATGACATGCAAGTGAATTGTATTTATGTGAGGGAGGGCTGTGTAAAGTCACCAGCCTCACTTTCTCCTCTGGAGCCATCTGGGTCCAGTGGTGAAATATAAATCAGGATGATCGGAGATGGCCAGGACTTTACTCATTCAAATAACGTATGGGCTTGCCTACGGGAAATTTCAGACTTTAACAGTTAACTTTTCTGGAGTTATAACTTTTATACATTTCTCCTTTTATTGGGTAGATGGTATGATTGCCTTTACAAGCAAAACAAACAGCTGAGGAACAAATGAAAGGGTTTTTATTTTTTTCCCCTTCTTTCAGCTGTAAATTCAAGAGCTTGAAATGAATTTGGCAAATAACTTGCATTGCAGAGGGGGAACTGCAGCTGAAAGGCAAGATTTCCAAAAATTCTTGAAAATCCAAGTCATACAGGGAATAATTCCCAAATTCAACTCCTTGGGCCTTGTGTCCCTCTTAGAATACTTAGGTGCTTTCTCTCCCACCCCCACCCCCGCAAAAAAGAAAGAAAATCACAGAGTTCCTCCACATACTATCTTCTTATCACTAAGTACCAATTTCTGCTAGGATATAGCAATCAGGTGTTCATAGAGGAAGATGGAAGAGTGACAATCCTCTTGTGAATCAGAGCAGTGGAGGCAGCTGCTTTACATAATTCAAGACCTCTCCTGAGAAGTAAACTTGAGGTTGAAAATGTCTAGATTAGCTGTCTACACTGTTCACATTCATCTAATTTGAAGTCAGTCTTATTCTTTGTTTTGGCAGAGATGAACTGGCCAGAGCAGTCTTATTAAGGGTATTTATAGGGCATGGGAGGTAGCATAGAGCAGTGATTACAGTCAGCCTCAGAATCAGAAAGACTTGTGTCTTGCTTCTGATTCATACTGGCTGCTGGACTCTGAACAAAGTCACTTAAGTGCTCAGTGTCTCTGGCATCTCTCTAAGGCTCTTAAGTTATAGAACGGGTACCAACCTGCATTAGTGGAGGGATTCTCCTCATCAGACATTCAAATAAAAATAAAATCACAGGTGTAGTTCAAATGAAAGAAAATGTGTAGTGCTCTAAAAAATAAATAAAATTGACCTCTCAGAGAAAATAAATCATTTGACAAGACAAATGAATAATCATTTGTTCATTCAAATAAGAAGAAATTTAAAATACTATTCAGAGATACTCTAATAAAGACATTGGAATCTCTGGGACACTTGTATCTTGCTACTATAATAACAACCATGTTTTAACTAGACATGTTTATTTCAGCCTTTTTCTATACATTTCAAGGGATGTGGCCTGGCCTTTTGTATACTTGAATCCATGCAATAATGAACTACTGTTATACCAAAGACCTTTTCCATCAGTGAGCTACACTTTACTTCATATACAAGGAAAAGGAGATCTATAAAAAATGGCCATTGGCATTTTGGCATCTACAAGGGGGATATTATTCAGATCACTTAAATAAATCACCAAACACTTATAAATTGCCTGTTACATGCCTGGAATTGAGCTAGGTCCTGGATGAATATGCAATCAGATTAACACCAATGTGTTTAATCTTAATTCATATTAATATGATAATATATGTACATAATATACATACATACACAGATGTGTATATATGTGTGTATATATATGTATGTATATGTGCATATGTGTATGTATATGTGTATATATGTGGATTATTCCAAAAGCAACCAAAGATTTAGATAGCAATACTACAAATAGATGGGTATTAGACATACAAATTGAAATATTAATTTGAGACATTGGATTAGACAATTACTGTTTCTTTAATCACTAAAATTTTATGACTATTAAACAGGGGAATAAGACAAATCACTTTCAAAGTATCTTCCAGCTCTATAATTCTGCATGAAGCAGGTAAGGGTTACCTTTTTGCTGTTGATTTAAAAATCAGATTATATTTACATAACTAAAGACCAAATAGCCCATGCCTTCAGTGAAGTAAGAACAACCAAGATAATCTTCTTTTCACCTCAGTTTTGTTTCTACTCCTAATTTAACTGATTCTGCTTCATAATAACTTTCATTTTGATCAGAACTCTTAGTGTAGGTAAATGTCTTTGTATTTTTTAGAGGACTTGCATTTCATATACTATAGGATATTAAGAATAGGATAAGATGTGCTTATATCTGCTAAAAAATCTCTAGGGGGGAATTATTTTTAAATATGAAGTTTCTTTAGAATTTAATTGCTACCTCTCATTCACAAAGCATGTAATGAATAATATAGGAAAATACAATTAGATTATTTTAAAATGGTTACCTAATTTGATTTTTTAAAATTAAAAGTACTCTTAATCTGGGGGTTTTAACAAGGAGTTCATGAACTTTTAAAATATTTTGGTAACTATATTTTTAATGTGTTTTTCTTTGCAATCCTTTGTATTTTGTTTTTTGCATTCTAGAACATTATTCTGAGAATGGGTTCATAGGCTTCTCTAGATTGCAAAACTCCTTCAAAATAAAATTTGATTATAACTATAACTTTATATTAGTTGGACAGTTAGGTGTCACAGTGGATAACGTTCTTATTCTGGAGTCAGGAAGGCTCTTCTTCCTGAGTTCAAATCTGGCTTCAGATGCTTACTAGCCATGTGATTCTAGGCAAGTGACTTAACCTTGTTTGCCTTACTTTCCTTATCTGTAAAAAGAGCTGGAGAAGGAAATGGCAAATCACTCCAGTGTGTTTGCCGATAAAATTCAAAATAGGGTCATGGAGAGTCAGAAATGACTGAACAACAACAAAAAAGTATCAGACTTTACACACACACACACACACACACACACAAACATTTTGAAAATTATATAAATATAAATTAAAAAAATAAAATAACTATAGAGAAAAGAAAATATACAAATACCAAGCAAAAATTTTTTGTCCAGCTGAATTTGCTATGGTTTGTTTTTATTTTATCTGTTATTATTTGTTGCTGTCATATCTCAATAGAATTACTCTAATATTCATTCAGCAGATGTCTATTAGGTGCCTATTATATACAGTGTTTGGAACTGGGCACCAGAAGAGACATAAAAGTAAAAGGATCAGAACTTTTGTTTGATGCCAAGTATAGATCTGAGCCTTCATGTGGTCCATTTTGCTTCAATATTTACATTTCTAATGACTCATACTGTGCTGCTGATAAAAGAGTGAGATTAGAAAGATAGGAGAGTAGCTATCCGTCCTACTGGTCACTTGATTCTATCTTGATTCAATCTTTCATTCTCTATAACTCAAAGACTTGACTTTTCTTTCATTCTCTATAACTCAAAGACTTGACTTTTAACTTAATACTTCTCAAAGATGGTTTTGTCTGAATTTTAGATGTCTCTCAAAGTAGAATTTTTCCTTAAGGGTTAACCCACGATCCTTGAAAAGGGAAAATAAACAGCTAAAATTTTCATCTCACTAGGACCTGTCATCAAAAAAATATTGCAAATCAACATTGTTTTTGTTATCTTTTGAAGTAAAATGTTCAAGGTTCTCTCAATAAGAAATCTAGTGGATATTATCTGTTATTACAATTATGTAATTTTCACTGTCATCACTGGAATGAGATACCTTTTGTAATTAAAAGGCATGCAATCATGCGCAGGGAAAAAAAAATGAAAGAAATTACATTGTCCTCTAGTGGAGGCATAAGAGAGACTGTTTTGTTGCCCTGAGGGAGGATGAAAAAAGTCTTTTGACTATATGTGTGTGGGGAAAGGGGACGGCCCTGATAGCTAATTTATTTTTCATCACTCAACCTGATGTGAGCTCTGAATCACAAATCATAAAGCAATTGCAGTTGCACGAACAGAGAGTACCAAGTGACATTTTATCCTTTTTCAATCTGGACAAACTGGGGAAAGATGGGGAATGGCTGATTTAAGCAGTTTCACAAACAGATTAAAAATAGAACATTACCTAAAAGTCGAGGAACTCAGATAAAAAAAACCACACAAACACCCACATGCAAAACCAAAGTGTTTCTGGCCATTTCGAGGAAAGGTTGTGACAGCTTCTAGACTATCTCTCTCTTTTTCTTGATTTTCCCTTTCAAGAAGATGATGCTAATTAAATGCTAAATCATTTCATCAGGCCTTTCAAATTGATATAGAGAGGAAACAGAGAGAAGGAAGGAACTCTAGTAACCTAATAGATCTTTTCTCATTAGGTATTGTAGGTCCTCCAAAGATATGCAGTACTGTGGGGAGTAGGACGGGTACCTTACCACTGGCTTGGTTTTGTTGATGTGAAGACTAATGCAGACTCCTTACAAAGGTTCTTCTTAAAAGGGGGCAGGGAACATCTCAGAAGTCTCCTTAACCCTCTAGCCCATAGATCAAGCACATTTGTGACCCAGCAGCATAAAATTAAGCAGCACTGTTTCTTTTATCTGCTTTTACCTGTACGGGCAACATTCAATTCAATTGGCAACTAGATGGGACGGTAGACAGAGTGCCAGATTTGGGACAGAAAGACCTGAGTTTGAATCCTACCTCAGACACTTACTGACTATGAGGTATGACCTTGGGCAAGTCATTTAACCACTCAGCTTCAGTTTCCTCATCTATAAAATGGGAGTAATAATATACCTACCTCTCCAGGAGGTAGTGAGAATCAAAAAGATTACAAATGTAAAGTACTTTGCATACCTTAAAGCACTATATAAATGCTAGCTATTATCACTTTGAACAAATGTGTACTGAGCACTGAGGACAGAGATAGGGAGCAAGAGCTAAAAATGTGCTTTCATTGGTACAGGCAGCTCCCCCAGTAAGGAAATTGCTTCTATGAATGTGGTCAGCATTTTATCTGCAACTTAAAGCCTTTAAGAGCTGTCTG
Organism: Vombatus ursinus; assembly: GCF_900497805.2. Lineage (NCBI taxonomy): Eukaryota > Metazoa > Chordata > Mammalia > Diprotodontia > Vombatidae > Vombatus > Vombatus ursinus. Next base: position 32,985,792 of record NW_020954576.1, read on the forward strand.
TAGTACTGGGACTTTTCCCTTGGACTATTTAGTCTGGTTGTTATTGTTGTTCAGTCATATCTGACTCTGCTGACCCCATGGACAATAGCAAACCAATATTGGCCATAGGTTTTCTTGGCAAAGATTCTGGAGTGGTTTGCCATTTAACTGACAGGCCTGAAACCTTTTGGTGAATTGAGGGAATGTCTACCCCAACAAAGCATGTGAAGATTTCCTTTGGTGGATAGATGGGTAGATGAGGAAAATTTGTTCCAATGGCTATGAAGGTGGCTGGAGCTGGCACTGTAGAATGCTTAGATCTTGGTCACACATCAAAGACATCAAGGTCATCCACTGTGTCCTGGGGCTATAGCCAGTTGTCTTGACTTTTGTTTTGCCACTGGACTTCTGTGATCCTGGAAGAGAGAGTGAGGCTGATGACTTTGCACAATTCTGCCCCACTTCAATTCACTCACAAGTTAAGACATCCCCTCATGATGTCATTGGTCTTGTTGGAAAATGAAGGACAAGCAACATGGTACTAAGAAAGAGTGCCTAGAACATAGTAAGTGTTTAATAAATACAATTTGATGCATTTGTCTAAAGATATCCACAATCTGGCTCCCACTTACCTTTTCAGTCTTATTCCACATACCTCCCATTCACAGAGTCTCTTTTTCAGTAGCTGCCATCCAAATACTACCTATGTGGCCTTGGGCAAGTCACTTCAGCTCTCTGAACCTGTGTCCTCATCTGCAAATTTAAAGGGGTTGGATTTGATGGTCCCTTTCAGCTCTCGATCTAAGATCATATGATCCTACATTCCCAATCCCCTCTGCCCTGCCCCTCAAGTTATCAGCATTCTTTTCATCTTGAAAATATTTTGAATTATTTTGAATATACTTCATAATTACTTGTTCACCCCCTTACCCAATAGGATATAAACTTTTCACGGGCAAGGATGACTTCGTATTTTGTCTTTGTATCCCTAGTGCCTGGCACAATTCCTTGCACATAGTCATTTAATATAATTTTTGTTGAACTGAAACATTTATGAAGTTCTAAGTCAATGTGTTAGTTGTCCAAATGGAGGTTTGGGTGGAGAGGAAATACAGAGACAGAGAAGACACGGTATCTGCCCCCTAGGACTTTCAAATCTTTCTGTTTCTGTTCACCAGATTAGGGATCTATAGCTCGAATGACTAGGGGCAAATTAAGACCTAAGATCTGAAGCTGAAATGGACCTCAGAGACCATGTAGTCCCATCTTCTCAATTTACAGATGAGGGAACTGAGGCTTGGAAAAGGTAAGTGATTTGCCTAAAGTCAAACAGGTAGCATATGGATAGTAACCTGCTGGGAACATCATTCATTTAATAATAAATAAATAAATGTGTGTGTGTATGTGTGTGTGTGCATATGCGTATGCATGTGCGTATGTGTGTGCGTGCGTGTGGGTGCGTGTGTGTGTGTGTGTGTGTGTTACTACCGGGATTCTGGAAAGTGGGAGGAGCAGGGAACATATTCCTATGTCCTTATATTTGACTTTTTTGAACAAAACTTACCTTTGAAACTGAGCTTTGAATCATGAGGAAGAAAGGTGGACCATCTGCTTGTATGAAGTATAAATCACTGTAAATTGTTTTAAAACAAGAGAAAAGTTGTTTGTTTTTTAACCAAAGTGGTGGCAAGAGTCTTATCTAGAATGGGTGGAAATAGGACCTCTATTGGATTCCTTGTATAAGTATCATTTCTAGGAAGGGGGTGGTTGGGCTCAATTGAGAAATAAAACAACCACAATCCTCCCCTCCCTTTCCCACACAACTCCACCCAGCTAGAGATACTCTAGGAAGAGCTGGAAATCCCTTCCAATAGTCAGAGCAAAACATTGGTCCAGGAAGATCAAGCTCCTTAAAGAGCTGTTAAAGTGGATCGTGCCTTTACGCATGAAAATTTAAGATGTAGTCAACACTCAACACCTACACACCAAAGTACATAACCCAGATGAGCTAACTTTTAAGACTGGAGTAGAAATGAGCTAATGTTGTTAGGGGACTGTAGGCAAAATGTGGCAGGAGATCAATAACACTTGAAAAGAGAAGAAACAAAGAGAGAAAGAAAGGAAGGGAGGGAGAGAAGGAAGGAGAGACAGGGGGAGGAAGGAAGGAAGGAGGGAAGGAAAGAGAGAGAAGGGAAAGAAGGAGTGAGAGGGAGGAGGGAGAGAGGAAGTAAGGAAGGGAGGGAAGGAGTAAAGAAGGAAGAAAAAAAGGAAGGAAGCAGGGAAAGGGGAGGAAAGGAGGGAAGGAAGAAACGATACTCACCCATTTTGTACTGTTCAGTTACTAGCAATAAAGGAAAGCTTCAAGATGCAAAATGCCTTAACCATTTCTGTAGCTTGTTGGGATGTTGGGTTGACCCAGTCGGGCAGTGCCTTTGTTAGGCAGCCAGCAGGCACCATGGTTCCAATGGTGAGCTCTGTGTTTTTGGGTGGGAGTATATTTTTTTCTTGCTTTCCTCCCCCCTCCCTCCCTTTTCCCTCTGCAGCTGCTTCACAAATGTAGTAAAATGCTATCTCCACCATGATAAAGAGGCATGTGTAATGTTGGGCGGTCTGGCAGCTGAATTGACAACACATTTTATGTATTACCCAAAAAGTTGAAGGAGAAAAATTCCCCATAACCTAATTTTCATTTTTAAAAGCATGAAGTTGGCCTCAGCAGCTAAGAAATTGAATTTGTGAGCTGTTAAATGTCAGAGTTGACCTCTGGGAGTTTTTGAGGTGGGATGATGTGGTGAAGGGCAGGCTTCAGGTCATGTTTTATACAAGAAGTTTAATTGTTCTGGCTAGGAAGTAAAAGTGACTCATTGAGTTGAAGTGGGTCTCTATCTCCCCACACAGATTTCTAATGGGGGAGGATACTGTTAGCAATAATATCTTTAAAAAAAATTTGGATTGGTTCACTTTAGCCTTTTAACTACTTCCATCCAGATTCATTTGTTTTGGACACATAAGAGTTGATAGCAGGCCAATGATAGCAAAAAACAGTGTCTTTGTCACCCTTTCTGAACCCATTCAAACCTTTTTCCCTGTGTTTAAATCAGACCTTTTAAAAAAAATTGGCCAAAGAAAATTGCATGCTATTGGGCCTTTTCTGGAGTTTTACTGTAACAGGTTAAATAGTTTATAGCTATAAGGATTGTAAAATTGTCATGATACCAAGTTTGTGGTATGGTATTTTCCAGTTGGATTTTCATGATTTTCTCAGAAGCTTTTAAAGTACAACTCAGGTATGGGCATTTTCCATTTGACTATGTATGAATAAAGTCACATGTTCTTGGATACAAATTAATAGCTGCAGGAGTGAGATTCTGAGATTTTCATCGTTTGCCTGGGCTATGATCAACTTGGGCTCCCAAATAACAGCCAATATCTGCCACCTGCTTGATTAGCCCTACTACTAAGTCATACTACTATGCCATTTACTAGTCTCCAATCCTGAAAGCTATCTGGCTTCTATGATTCAATTAAATGTTATCAATCACCGAGCATTTATTAACTGCTGACTTTGTGCCAGAAACTATGCAATGTGTTTGAGATAGAAACATAAAGAACAAATAATTCCCACTCTCAAGGAATTTATATTTTACAAAGGGAGACAAGTACACGTATGTATGTATAAATGTGTGTATGTACATATGTATTGCATATAATATAGACAGAATAAATATAAATAGTATCCATGGAAGGTATATAAATTCAAGGTAATTAGGGAGGGAGGGCATTAGCACTTGGGAGGATCAGAAAAGACTTCGTGTAGAAGGTGGTGCTTGAGCTACATATCAAATGAAGAGATGGATTCCGTGATGTAGAGGTGAAGAAGGAGTGAATTCCAGGCATGGGGGACAGTCAATGCAAATGCATAGAAAAAGGAGCCGGATTCTCATTTGTGAGGAACAGAGAAAATGGTCATTTTGGCTGGATTGTAAAGTGTGTAGACAGGAATAATACATAATGAGTCTGGAAAGATCAGTGAGATTATTGGAAGTCAGGAAGGATCAAAGAAGTGTCCTAATTTGCAAAACAGAAGTTAAACTAGATCATCTCTAAGGTTCCTTCCATCCTGAGGAGGAGGAACAGCATCAGAAGGAGGAAGGGGAACTGAAATGAGGGAAGGGATGAGAAAAGAAGGAAAGGGGAAGAAGAACACATTCAACGATATTTCCCTTTTCAAAATAGGCCTTGAAACATGTTCTAATCTGATACCTCACTGTACTTTAGAAATGATCCTGGATTCCTGAAAACTATGCCAGGAGTTCACAAGCCTTAACAGGTCCTACCAAGCTGGAAAGGCTTCAAGTGCAGCACTGTGAAGGCTTGGCTATCATCAAAGGACCAGCCTAAAAAGGGAAGGGAGATGCCTCACTAGAAGACTGGCCAAAAAGTGGCAAATGTTTGACCCCAGGAACTCAAGAAGATCTTCTAAAAGTGGAATCCTTAAAACACGGAAGGACGCGAAATGTGAACAACAGCCATATATTATTGTTATTTATGATGACTATTGCCAGAAATCAAGGTTTTAATAGTAATAATGATACTAGTAACACTAGTTCATATATATATTCATATATATATATATACACACACATATACACACACACACTCATATATATATATATATATATATTACTTTAAGATTTGTAATGCATCATACATCAATTATCTCATTTGGTCCTCTCAACAGAACAGAGATAGATAGTATATTATTTCAATTTAATAAATGGGAAACATGCTGCTCAGACTTGCTCAGGGTCACACAGTTAATCGGTGTCTGAGGCAGAACTGTAACCTGTCTTCCTGTCTACCAGTCCAGTACCCTACCCACCATTCAACATTGCCTTTCTTGTAGGTTAAAATCTTCTCCCAATACCAAAAGTACAAAGCCCTAGTGACTGGGTAGGAGGTATTGTGGGTTAGTGGATAGAGAGCTAGCCTGGTTGTCTGACCCTAGTTGAGTCACCCAACCTATCAGTGTTCCAGGCAAAATTATTAGTTGTACATCTACATTAGTAGAGGTAGTTTCTACTTTAGGAATTCTATACACCAATGAAGTCATAGGCTAGACCAAAAACAAACAAACAAAACCCAACAACTAATAGGGAATCTATAAAATATGAGTCCATGGCTTGATAATATTTTAAAATATAAGCTTCTGAGGTCAGGAACTATTTTAATTTGGTACCATTAGTGTAATGAAAATAATCATGGGAGACATGCCCCCCACCTGTCCCCTCCCACCCTCACAGCTATGACATTTACGAGCACATGGCAGAAGGTGTCAGGTACAACTTATCTAAGTGAACTTGAGATTGGACATCAAATTGTCTGGCTGCCTCTTCTGTTCTGTATTTTTTCCTGAACACAGGTGACCTAACAACAATCCTGATATGGGTGTTTCTAGTCTGGTGGCTGCCTCTAAGGGGCAGTAATTCATGAAGATCATAAAAAAAAATTGGACTTTGAAGGACTTCAAAATCTAGTGAATGGGCTGTTCATTTTTTTTATCTCCAATACAGCATCTTCTTCCCTGACCCTGAACCTCATGGGAAGCAAATGACTAATAATTGGTTTCTGCATCATCCCCAAAGGGAAAATCTGTCTGTACTGAGCCAGAGTAGGTGTCATCCCAGGGGTCCTCTGCTTTTCTCTGTGCATGTTCCTATGGTATGAGTGCAGATGGGGGTAGGACTCTCTTGATTATCCTGATTTCAAAAAATCCAGCAATTTGCATAGCATCTAGCAAAATACCCTGCATCTACTTGGCTCATGCTGTGAGTGTCCCAAAGATCTTGAACTTAATATTTCCAAAACTGAATTCAATATCTTTTGCATGAACCCTCCCATCTTCCTAACTTTCCTCTTACTGTCAAGGACATCGCAATCCTCCCAGGCACCTTGGCTCATAATCTAGATGTCATCCTTGAATCCCTACTCTAGAGAATGATGCCTGTTCATATGCAAGCCAAGTCCTGTTGATTCTGTCTTCATAACATTTCTCAAATATGCTCCTTTCTCTCCTCCTACACTGCTGCCACATGTTGTAGGCCCTCCATACCTCACACTTGGACTATTTGGCTATTAACCTGGATGATGGCTCAGGAGGAGAAAGTGAGGCTGGTGACTTTGCATGGTCCTCCTTCACTTAAATCCAATTCATCACCCTGATGTCATGGTCCTCTTCAAAAATGAAGGACAAACAGCAGTCTGGACTCTAGTTTAATGCCAGTGGGTGGTCTTCTTGCCTCAAGTATCTCTACTCCATACTGTCCTCTCCTCAGCTGTCAAATTGGTCAAATTTGTCAAATTCCAAAAGTACAGGTCTGATCATATTACCCCCAATCAATAAATTCCAGCAACTCCCTATTATAAAATGCTCTTTGGCTTTTAAAGATCTTTGTAACCTAGAACCTTTCCAGTCTTCTTTTACTTGATTCTCCTTCACATAATTTGTCATCTTTAGTGGATGTTGGCCTCTTTGCTCTTTCTTGAACAAGACACCCCATCTGTGCCTTTTCACCGACTGTCCCTTATGCCTGGAATTCCTCTCCCTCCCGCTCTATGCTTCTTAGATTCCCTGGATTGCTTCAAGTGGCAGCTAAAATCCTGCCTTTTATAAGAAGCTTTCCCCCAATTTCCCTCAATACTAGCATCTTTTCTCTATCACAATCTCCAATTATCCTATATATAACATGTTTGTTCATAGTTGTTTGCTATGTTGCTTCCCACATTAGATTGTGAGCTCCTTGAGAGCAGGGGTCATTTTTTAAATATTACCAGCATCTGGTACATAATATATAATAATAATTAAATACTTGTTGACTGACTGACTAAACCATGTAATTATATTGATATTATAAGGAATTCTCACTGGATACTCATTGAAAATAAACAACTCATTTGTGATTTAGTCTTAGAGTTGTTTAGGGCCTTAAGATATTAAGCTTAGCATCACTCTGCTAACTCATGTTAGTAAAAGGACTTGAACCCAAGTTTTCCTGACCCTAGGACAGGGGTTCTTCATCTTTTTTTGGTTGTGCACCACTTTGGCCTTCTGGTGAAATCTGTGGACCACTTCTCAGAATAGTGTTTTTACATTACTAAAGAAACTCTACTTTCAGTTAGAAATTGCTGAAAATAAAGATATATTCTCTGCCCCCCTCCCTGTTATCTCTCCCATTAGAATTTGAACTGTTTAAAGGTGTTATTGTTGTTCAGTCGTGCTCAACTCTTCATGACCCCATTTGGGGTTTTCTTGGCAAAGACACTGGAGTGGTTTGCCATTTCCTTCTCCAGCTCATTTTACAGATGAGAAACTGAGGCAGACAGAGTTAAGTGATTTACCCAGGGTCACACAACAAGTAAGTGCTTGAGGCCTGATTTAGACTCTGGAAGATAGAGATGAGTCTTTTTGACTTCATACCCGGTACTCTATGTCCTGTGACTCCTTGCTGCCCATTTGAAGGTAGAGATTGTATTTTTGCCTTTCTCAGTATTCCCAGAGCTTAGCATGGTATTTTGCCTGGCGTGTAGTAAGCATTTAATGAATGCTTGTTGACTAAATTACTGACATTCAAAAAGATACTCCTTTCGTTGACTTAGGTGATGTGATTAAAAGTTCTAGTTTGTAATTTGTAAAAAAGGAAAACTCTACTGCCCCAAAAGAATGAGATGCTAGATGCACGCTCATGAAACCTGGACAGTATACCAGCACCATCCCAGGAAACTGAATCGTTTCCTTTTGAATTGTCTTAGGAAGATTCTGAAAAACACCTGGCAAGATAAGGTAACAAATACTGAAGGCCTTTCTCAAGCTGAATTGTCAAGCATTCAAACTCTACTGCAGAGAGTACAACTCCAATAGGCTGGCCATGTTATTGTTCAGTTACCACATTAGTCTTAATACAAACCACACCTGAATACAGGCTACATTTATAGGCACATTTGATCCTCACAACAACTCTGGAAGTAGGCGCTATTATTATCATATCGTTATTATGGTGTAAAATGAGATGTTTTTGAAAGTTTGTATGTGTGTATATATCAAAAGTACCCCAAGTCCCCACATTAAAGAAATATTTGTTATGCAACTTTGTGGCATTTAAAATCAATGTCTTTTAATTCAAATACTCTTTATTTTTATAAATACTGACTTTCCTTTCTTTGGGTCACTTCCTTTATTGGTCCTTACTTAGAAATACAATCTTCACTAGCTCAGAAGCAAAGTGAATAAGGAGACTTCAGTTCAAAGTCTGCCTCCAATACCTATTGGTTATGTTACTATGGTATTAAGTGGCTCAGTGGGTAGAGTGCTGATCTGGAGTCAGGAAGACCTGAGTTCAAATGTGGCCTCAGACCTTACTAGCCATGTGACCCTGGGTGAGTCACTTAACTCTATTTGCCTCAGTTCCTCATCTGAAGAAACTACTCTAGTATCTTTATCGAGAAAATCTTAAATGGGGTCATGGAGAGTTGGACATGACTGATACAACTGAACAAGAACAGCAACATATAGACATGGTCTGTACTTACTGAATTTGAAAGTGATCAATATGATATTTATAATCTTGTCTGTTATTCCCCTTAATTTGGATACATCCCCAGTGCCTCAGGGGAATAAACTGAGGAACATTTAGAATAACCTGGCAGATTAAGATAGTCAGATACCTTGGAGAAGGAATTCCTACTCTCTCTCTCTCTCTCTCTCTCTCTCTCTCTCTCTCTCGGTATGAAGCAGGAAGCCACAAAGTCATCGTGGCTGGTATGAAACATTCTGAGTTACTGACAATAACTTACACACACTCACACACACACACACACACACACACACACACGTCATGCAGCTTGGCAAAACCTCAGAGAAAGCTAATGTATTTGTGGATCTGTGTGTACATTCATGAAATCTCTCTCCTGGATGTAGAACAGAATCATAGGATTATACATTCAGAACTAGAAGGGACATGAAGTCATCTAGTCCTACCCCCGCACTTTACAGATTAGGAAGTTGTGATATGGGCACAGCCCAACATGTATACTAGATTTGGGGAAAATGAAATTCAAAGAGTCAACTCCTCTTCTAAGTCATAGATTATCCCTTTCCATCTCCTCAGTGAGTCTGTGCCTTTAATCATCCCATTTCTCCTATAATCTTCAATCCCTTTATCCATTGGCTCTTTCCCCATTGTCTACAAATCAACTCCCATCATCCTTAAAATCCTTCACTGGATCCTGCCCTTCTCTGAAGCTATCATCCTATATCTCTGTTCCTTTTGATGCCAAACTCCTAGAAATAGCTGTTGAATTCATTGCCTCTAATTCCTCACCTCCCACTCACTTCTCAGCCCCTGGAACAATTTGGCTCCAACTCTTATCACTCAACTGAGACTATTTTCTTCAAGGTTACTAACAATTTAAATCTAACGGCCTTTTCTCCTTCCTCAACTTTCTTTACCTTAAAGAAACTTTTAACCTTGTGGACTATGTCCTCATCTTAAAACAGGACACTTTCTCCACCTTGCATTTTGGTATCATTTTCTTTTTTATTATTAACTTAAGAATCATCAACACACAGAACACTCTAAAATGTTCTCTATGGAGAACAAAAAAGATTTTATAATAAACTGTGATTGTCTGTTACATCCAGATTTTTAGAGTATATATTAAATTTAACAATGCAGTAACAAAATTGCCTTAATTGCTTGTGTCGTATTCTAAACTTCATTTTCTTTTGAATATTTTTGTCCTTATTAAAATTTATAGGAAAAAAAACAAGCATATCTATAACATAGTACATAACATAAAAAAGATAATTGTATAAGAAACTGCAAATCTACTATGCAGAACTTCCTATTCCTTCCAGATGACTACCACTAGACACAAATAGGTGTATGTATATATTTGTATATGTATATGTATATGTATACATATGTATGTGTATGTATATGTACACAGAGACATATACATGTGTGTACACACACATATGTATGATTCTATACATACTTCTATTTATCAGTTCTTAGTCTGGATGTAGATAACGTCTCTTCCCCCCCCCCCATTAGGAGTAGTTTATTTTTTTCCGATTACATGTAAAGATAGTTTTCAACATTTGATAAGATTTTGAGTTCCAAATTTTCCTCCCTCCTTCCCTTCCCTTCCTCTTTCCCATCCCCAAGACAGCAAGCAATCTGATACAGGTTATATGTGTACAATCATATTAAATCTATTTCCACATTAGTCCTGTTGTAAAAGAAGAATCAGAACAAAAAGGAAAAACCATGAGAAGGAAAAAAAAGTGAAAATAGTATGCTCTGAACTGCATTCAGACTCTATACTTCTTTTTCTGAATGTGGATAGCATTTTCTATTTTTAGTCTTTTGGAATTATCTTGGATCACTACATTGCTAAGAAAAGCTAAGTTTATCATAGTTGATTATCACACAGTGTTGCTGTTACTGTGTATAATTTTCTCCTGATTCTGCTCACTTCACTCAGCATCACTTCATGTAAGTTTTTTCAGGTTTTTCTGAAATCCTCCTGCTTATCATTTCATATAGTACAACAGTATTCTATTACATCCATTTACCACAGTTTGTTCAGCCATTCCCTAACTGACAAGCATCCTCTCAATTTCTAATTCTTGGTCACCACAAAAAGAGCTGCTATAAATATTTTTGTGTATATGGTTCTTTTTCCTTTTTTATGATCTCTTTGGGACACAGATCTAGAGGTCGTATTGCTGAATCAAAAGGTTTGCACAGTTTTATAGCCCTTTGGGCATAGTTCCAAATTGCTCTCCAGAATGGTTAGATCAGTTCACAACTCCACTAACAATGCATTAGTGTCCCAACTTGCCCACATCCTCTCTAACATTTATCATTTTCCTTTTCTGTTATAGTAACCAATTTGATAGATGTGAAGTGGTACCTCAGAGTAGTTTTAATTTGCATTTCTCTAATCATTAGTGATTTAGAACTTTTTTTAATATGACGATAGATGGCTTTAATTTCTTCATCTGAAAACTGCTTGTTAATATAGTTTGATCATTTATCAATTGGAAAATTATGTGTATTCTTATAAATTTGACTCAGTTCTCTATATATTTGAGAAATAAGGCCTTTATCAGAGACCATGGCTGTAAAAATTATTTTCCATCTTTCTGCTTCCCTTCTAATCTTATATGCATTTGCTTTATTTGTGCAAAACCTTTTTTAATTTAATATAATCAAAATTATCCATTTTGCATTTCATAATGTTCTCTATTTCTTGTTTGGTCATAAATTCTTCCTTTCTTCCTAGATCTGACAAGTAAACTATTCTTTACTCTCCTGACTTGCTTATGGTATTACCCTTTATGTCTAAAGCATGTGGCCATTTTGACCATATCTTGGTACATGGTGTAAGATTTTGGTCTTTACTTAGTTTCTGCCATACTGTTTTCCAGTTTTCCCAGCAGTTTTTATCTAATAGTGAGTTCTCATCCCAGAAACTGGAGTCTTTGGGTTTATCAAACAGTAAATTATATGGTCATTTATTACTATGTCTTTGTACATAACCTGTTCCACTGATCCAACACTTAATTTCTTAGCCAGTACCAAATAGTTTTGATGATTGCCACTTTATAACATAGTTTTACATCTGGTATGGCTGGGCCCCTTCCTTTGCATTTTTTTCATTAATTCCCTTGATATTCTTGACCTTTTGTTCTTCCAGATAAATTTTGTTATTAATTTTTCTAGCTCTATAAAATAATTTTTGGTAGTTCTATTGGTATGTCACTGAGTAAGTAAATTAATTTGGGCAGAATTTTCATTGTTATTATATTAGCTTGGCCTACCCAATACCAATTGATATTTTCCCAATTGTTTAGACCTGACTTTATTTGTGTGAAGTGTTTTGTAATTGTGATCATATAGTTCCTGAGTTTGCTTTGGTAAGTAGACTCCCAAATATTTTAGATTGTCTACAGCTATTTTAAATGGAATTTCTCTTTCTATCTCTTGTTGTTGGACTTTGTTGGTAATATGTGGAAATGTTGGTGATTTATGTGGATTCATTTTATATCCTGCAACTTTGCTGAAGTTGTTAATAATTTCAAGTAGTTTTTTAGTTGATTCCTTAGGATTCTCTAAGTACACCATCTTATCATCTGCAAAGAGTGATAGTTTTGTTTCCTCATTACTTACTCTAATTTCTTCAATTTCTTTTTCTTCTCATACGGGTAAAGCCAACATTTTTAGTACCATATTGAAAAATAATGGTGATAATGGGCATCCTTGTTTCACCCCAATCTTATTGGGAAAGCTTCTAGCTTATCCCCATTGCATATAATGCTTGCTGATGGTTTTAGATAGATACTACTCATAATTTTAAGGAAAATTTTATTTATTCCTATGCTTTCTAGTGTTCTTAACAGGAACAGGTGTTGTATTTTGTCAAAAGTTTTTTCTGCATCTATTGAGATAATCATATGATTTTTGTTAATTTTGTCATTTATATGGTCAATTACACTGATAGTTTTCCTAATATTGACTCAGCCTTGCATTCCTGGTAAAAATCCCACCTGGTCATAATGTATTATCCTCATGGTAAGTTGCTGTAATCTCTTTGCTAATATTTTATTTAAAAGTTTTATGTCAATATTCATTAGGGAAATTGGTCTATAATATTCCTTCTCTGTTTTGGCTCTTCTTGGTTTGGGTATCAGCACCATATTTGTATCATGGACAGAATTTGGTAGGACTTCTTCACCTATTTCCCAAAATAGTTTATATAATATTGGAATTAATTGTTCTTTAAATGTTTGATAGAATTCAGTTAGGCAAAATAGCTCCTAATTATTGTTTTAATTTCTTTTTCATTGGTGATGAATTTAGCCTTTTCATTTTTGATACTGATAATTTGGTTTTCTTCTTTCTTCTTTTTAATCAAATTAACCAAAAGTTTTCTATTTTGTTGATTTTTTCATAAAACCAGCTCTTTGTTTTACTTATTATTTCAATAGTTTTCTTAATTTCAATTTTATTAATCTCTCCTTTGGTTTTCAGAATATCTAATTTGGTATTTAATTAGGGATTTTTAATTTGTTCTTTTTCTAGCTTTTTTAGTTGCCTGCCCAATTCATTGATCTCCTTTTTCTCTATTTTATTCATTTAAGCATTTATAGATATAAAATTTACCCTAAGACCTACTTTGTCTGCATTCCATAAGTTTCAGTATGAGGTCTCATTATTATAATTCTCTTGGATGAAGTTATTGATCATTTCTATGACTTGTTATTTCACCGACTCATTCTTTAGGATTAGATTATTTAGTTTCCAATTAATTTTTAGTTTATCTTTCTATGGCCTTTTATTGCATGTAATTTATATTACATCATAATCTGAAAAAGATGCATTTAATATTTCTTCCTTTCTGCATTGGATTATGAGGTTTTATTTCCCCCTAATACATGGTTTTTGTGTAAGTGTCATGTACCACTGAGAAAAAGATATATTCTTTTCTATTCCCATGCAATTTTCTCCAGAGGTCTATCATATCTGACTTTTCTAAAATTCTGCTCTGTTGTAATGGGTCTTTTGCCCCTCTTCATGTGATGTAATTTGCCTTATTCTGCCCCCCTTTTCCTCTTCTCCCAGTAAAATCCTTTTTTTCACTCCTTAAATTTTTCATATCATCAAATCAAAGTCAACTTATACCCACACCTCCATCTATGTATACCCCTTGTAATTACCCTAATAGAGACACAATTCTTAAGAGTTACAAGTATCATCTTTCCCTGTAGGGATGTAAATAGTTTAACTTTATTGAATAACATTTTTTTCTTTCCTGTTTACCTTTTTATGCTTCTCTTGAGTCTTGTATTTGAAGATCAAATTTTCTATTCACCTCTGTCTTTTCATCAGGAAAGTTTGAAAATCCCCTATTTAGTTGAATGTCCATCTTTTTTTTCCTGGAAAGATTATGCTCAATTTTGCTGGGTAGTTGAATCTTGGTTATAATCTAAGCTCCTTTGCCTTTTGGAATATCATATTCCAAGCCCTCCAATCCTTTAAGGTAGAAGCTGCTAAGTCCTGTGTATTCCTGACTGTGGCTCTCTGATATTTGAATTGTTTCTTTCTGGTTGCTTGTAGTATTTTCTCCTTGACCTGATAATTCTGGAATTTGGCTATAATATTCTTTGGAGCTTTCATTTTAAGATCTCTTTCAGAAGGTGATTGGTAGATTCTTTCAATGACTATTTTACCCTCTGGTTCTAGGATATCAGGGCAGTTTTCCTTGAGAATTTCTTGAAAGATGAGATCTAAGCTCTTTTTTTGATCATGGCTTTCAGATAGTCCAATAATTCTTAAATTCTCTCCAGGCTCTATTTTCCAGATCAATTGTTTTTCCAATTAGGTATTTTACATTTTTCTTCTTTTTTTCCTTGATGGTTCATAGAGTCATTAGCTTTCACTTACCCAATTCTAATTTTTAAGGAATTATTTTCTTCAGTTTTGTCTCCTTTTCCATTTGCCAATTCTACTTTTTAAGGGGTTGTTTTCTTCAGTGGATTTTTTATCCCCATTTGGCCAATTTTATTTTTTAAGGAATTGTTTTCTTCAGTCAATTTTTGTCTTTTCCTTTTCCAAACTGTTGACTCTCTCTTGTATTCTTCTCATTTCTTTTTCCAATTTTTCTTGCACCTCTTTTATTTGATTTTAAAATCCTTTCTGAGCTATTCCAAGGAGGCTTTTTGGACCTGAGACATATTAATATTCCCCATTTGAGATTTCACATGCAGGTATTTTGCCATTGTTGCCCTCTTCTGAGATTGTGTTTTGATCTTCCCTGTTGCCATAGTAGCTTTCTATGATCAGGGCTCTTTTCTGTTTCTTGCTCATTTTTTAGTCTATTTTGTGGCTTTTGAAGTTGAATTCTCCTGCTGGAGCTCAGGAGGCACTGTCCCAAGCTTCTTGTGTTGGAGGCCAGGGGTTTGGTTACTTGCTTTCTTTTCTGGGGCCTCAGGTGCTGGCACTTTACCCACTGTGCTGGGGTGGTCCAGCCTACTCATGACCATTGTGTCTGGGGTTCTGGGCCTGGCAATTTGCCTTCTAAACTGTGGGTGAAGTCCTCACAGCTGGCCTGCTGTGCCACTAACCTTCTGAGCCAGGACCAAAGGCTGTAAGTTGCTGATCTGTGTTGTGGCTAAGAGCTTCCTACAGGCTTGCCTGGATACCATCTACTCTGGGCTACATTCCCTTCCTACCCAAGTGAGATAGACCTTTCCAAATTACCTTAAGCTGGAAAATTTTTTCACTTCATTTTTTTGTGGGTTCTATTGCTCCAGAATCAGTTTAGAGGCTTGATTTAATGTTGTTTTTTTGAGGGAAATTGGAGAGAGCTCAGGCAACTTCCTGGCTTTTCTCTGCCATCTTGGCTCCACCTAGATAACATCTTTCTTCATATGTCCTTTATGTTTAATTTGGGTATTTATAATAGATAAAATAACTTATTTGCTCAGTCATTCTTAAAACAATATTGCAGTTACTGTATATAATGTTCTCTTGATTCTGCTCATTTCCTTCTTCATTATTTTGTGCAAGTCTTTCTATGTTTTTCCTAAAATCATTGAGCTCATTATTTCTTATAGAACAATAGTATTCCATCACAATCATATACCACAACTTGTTCAGTCATTCCCCAATTGATGGGCATCCCTGCAATTTCTAGTTCTTTGCCACCACAAAAAGAGCTGTTATAAACATTTTATAACATATAGGCTTTTTTTTTCTTTTCCCTAATCATCCTCAGAAATAGACCAACTACTGGTATTGCTGGGTCAAAGGGTATATGTAGTTTAATAATTCTTCAGGCATAATTCCATATTGCTCTCCAAAATACTTGGATCAGTTCATAATTCCACCAACAATTAATTAGTGTCTCAATTTTTCCATATCTTCTCCAACATTTGTCACTTTCCCCTTCTATCATTTTAGCCAATCTGGTAGGTGTAAAACAGTATCTCAAGATTGTTTTAATCTGCATTTCTCTAATCAAAAAGTATTTATAGCATTTTTTATATAATTACAAATTATTTTATTTCATAATTGGAAAACTGCCTGTTCATATCTTCTGACCATTTATCAACTGGGGAATGACTTGCATTCTTATAGATTTGACAAAGTTCTTCATGTATTTGAGATATGAGACCTTTATCTGAGAAACTATTTGTAATTTTCCCCCCAATTTTTTGCTTTCCTTCTGATCTGATTTTCCCTCAATAGAATGTAAATTCCATAAAGAGAGGGGCAGTTTCATTTTATAAATTGTATTTCTAGAGTAGTACCTGGCACATAGTAAGTGTTTAATACATGATTATTAAAGAAAAAAAAGTAAACCATTTTTCTTGCTATCAGAATACTTGAAGAGTCAGAGTGATATTGGCTTAAGTCCTCTTATCAAATACATAAGCCCTTTTGAATGGTGAAACGCTCTAAATTTTCTGTGTTCCTTTTCAATTAATAGGAAATTGTGTACATATTTTAAAATAAAATTTGTTGATATAATTTGCTTTCATATCACCTGACAGAAAAATTGTTAATATCAAATGTAGTATTGCCTGACATTCCCTCTTCATGATTCTAGTAATGTCAGAATTCCAGTAATGTCTTTGAATTCTTACTACTCTAGATTAGGTTGAGCTGACCCACACCCTAAGTCCCCACCCTGGAACATTTCCTTGTAAATAAAGCCAGCTTGAGCCAGACCAGCTTCCAAAGTAGCTTATGATGTCCTTACCCCTTCCATTGGGATTAATGACATGAAAGGCAAAACAGCCAGAATGTTTTTCTTGCTTGGACTGCAGAGGGCAGCTGGCATCTCATTAGCAGGCTTTGCTACCTAATATTTCCTCCTCCCCCTTTTCTCCTAAAAGTGTAAGAACCTTTCCTGTAAGTCTCTTGGTGGGATATTCCCCAGGATGGCAGGGTTTGCTACCCTGTTATCTCAGTTAAAGATGTCTTATTCCTCCACTTGTGAGTTTGATTTATTTCAGGACTTGACACACCTATTTTTCCCAAAGTATTGACCATTCCCTTTCCCAGAAAGCTGTCACTAAATGACAACAAAAAATGGGAGGGGGAGGAACTCTTAGGTAAAACTAACCAACATATCAAAAAGTCTGACATTATGTTCAATATTCCACACCCAGAGCCCCCTACCACTGCAAATAAGGGGAGATGAGTGCCTTTTCCATGTTTTCCTGCTGACTTCTTTTTGAGATTGTGGCAGGAGCCAAGAGAAGAGAGAATACTTTGAACCAAGCAAGAAGATGTAGTTTGGAAGGATATGGACTAGTGAAGTAGGTCAGCAATTAGATTTGGGGTGGAAAAATATGATAAAATTTGAGGAACCATTTTCAGGACCAGATACTAGTCTAGATTCTACTTCTCCCTTATAAGGGTGGCTCTATAAAGCACATTAATGGAAGATTTAGGATTATGGAGGATCAAGGAAGATTAGAAAATGGAACCTAAATAAACAGACTCTGGAAAGATAAGAAGGCAAACTAGCAAGGTAAATTTAAGAAAAAAGAAGTGAGACAAAAGAGGATTAAGCAAGCTGAAAGAAAGGATTGGTGGGTAGGGCCAATTAATGAAACAGACAAGATGTTGGGGTAATCCTAAAGGGAGGGTGACTGTAGCTTTAGCTATGGAGATGCTGAGGAAAAGAGGAGGAATTCTGGGCACAGCCTGACATTCACCTTAGATTTGGAGAAAACAGATTTCAAAGGGCTCAGAGAAAAGATAGGATCTAATGGATAAAACTGCTCCAGAGGAAGTAATCCCAGAAGGAACAGGAGATACTCAGGACTGATATTCTAAAGACACAAAGAGTTATTTTAAATGAGGTATCTCTTTTCCAGATCAGGGATTTTTAGAGTTATAGGGAATTCTCAATGAAGAAACTCCCTCTGCCAAGGCAGCTAGGTGGTACATTAGAGAAAGTGCTGAACCCATTTAAAACTGACAATGCTATCCTATTTAAAACTGACAAACAAAAGTATGTATAGAATGTTTTTACATTATGTGTGTGTGTGTGTGTGTATGTATGTGTGTGTGTGTGTGTGTGCATATAAGAAAGAGAGAGGGAGAGAGTCTGATGGTAGTCATCTGTAGGGTGGTGGAGGGGGAGGGAAGAAAAAAAGAAATTTACATCATAATTATTATATATTTAAAAGGAATAGCAAGTTGTACATGATAAATTTGAATTTCATGTGCAATCATCTTTTTCTAAATTCTGTTATGGAAATGTTTGTTTGATTTCATAAACTAAAAATAAAATTTAAAAATTTGAAAGCACAAAGAGAAATAATTCCAATGAGGAGGAAAAATGGGATGCATTTGAAGAAACTAACATGGATACATAAGGAACTCACCAACCAACTTAGATTTTAAGGAGAATAGAAGATGAAAGTAAAGGCCAGGTAACAAAGGATGAATTAAATATTGTGGCATGGTGTTGTAAAAATAGTTTCAGGTATGTAAAAGCTCCAAATGAGCTAAGAATGATGAGCAAAGCTAAGTATAAAAAAGGGGTAGAAATATCAGGAGAAAAAGAAGGGTCAAAGAAGGGATGGGACCTTTGATTAGAATGGATGAGACACTGATAATGGATAGCAGAGAGAAGTCAGAGCTGCGCAATTGTTGTTTTGTCTCTCTCTTTTTTTCCTGTAAAGAATAACCTTTATCCTGGAAATGACTAGTCAAAAATGACTAACAGTGAGCTGATATTCACAAGAAGAAGATAGTAGGAAAATACCCAGCTGACAAGTCCCCTGGTCAAGATGAACTACATCCTAGAGTTCTGAAAGAATTAGCAGAGGTGAAGGCTGAGACACTTTGAGTGATATTTGAAATATTGTGGGAGACCCAAGAGATACCAGGAGTTTGGAGAAGGGAAATTCTATCCTGATTTTCAGAAACATGATGAGTTCAGTGTCTGAAAATTATAAACCTATGAACTTGATCGACTTCCATTGCTAAAGACAGTTCTAGAATGAACAATTGAAGAGATGGTTGGTGAATTCCTAGAAAGGGGAGCAGTAATTACAAAGACAATTTGGCTTCCTCAAAGTTATGCCACACTAACCTCATTTCATTTTTTGATAGGATTACTAACCCACTAGATGAGGAAACTGTTATGGACATAGTTTATCTAGATTTTGTTAAGGTTTTTGATAAAGTACCTCATACTATTTTTGGGAAAAGATAAAGTAATATGGATTAATGGAGTCAGAACTGGTCCTATGGCTGAAAACAAAGACTATTTTTTTAAAAAAATTATTTATTTAATTTTTAATTTATGGAGTAAAGCAAGCATTTCCATAATACAGTATTATTATTATACTATATGTTGTATATATATATATATATATGATATAGATAGATAGATAGATAGATAGATGAAAACTAATGTCCCTTCTAACTCTATGTGACATTCTATGACTCCTCTCCATCATTTATTTCCACAACCATTTTCTCACAATTCCAAAGATATTATCTCTATGCTGTCTCTCAAATTTGTATCCTCTTTATCATATAATAATGGTGATGATGGTGATGATGATGATAAAAGATCATAAAACTGCACATGAAACTGCAAATCTGTTATGTACAACTTGCTATTCCTTTTAGATATATAATGGTTCACTGTCAACAGCCTCAGTTGCTTAGAACACAGGAGGTTAAGGGATTTGCCTGAGTTTACAAAACTAGTAAGTATCTGAGGCTAGATTTAAAGTCAGGTCTTCCTGACTTTATGTTCAGCACTTTCTCTAATGGACCACCTAGCTGCATTGGCAGAGGGAGTTTCTTCATTGAGAATTCCCTATACCTCTAAAAATCCCTGATCTGGAAAATGAAGAAATATTTGATTAATATAGGAGGTAAGCTGATCATTTAATAAGAGAGGGATAATAAATAGATAGCTTGAGTACAGAACTGGTATTCAGTTGCTAGACACAAATTTCAGGGAAATTATATGTTAGTCTGTAATTGGATTCTTGGGTTGGCCCATATGTGCATGTTCCATACTTTGATGGAACTGAGATCTGCCCAGTATGTACTTCAGAAGTACATATCTCAATCCATCCACTGCTTCCTATCTTGCACTGTTCTTTTTATTTCTTTCCATGAAACCTCTATAAAATAAGTGCTAAACTTGCATACCAGGATTATATCTTCATTTCCCTCAAATTTGTGTCTAGCAACTGAATTATCCCATGAAATACACTTCAAAATAATCAAGCTTATCTCTTAGTAAACTCATTGTCTTTCCTCTAAAGCTCATTTCCTTCTTCCAGCTTCCCTGTTTTTGCTAATGATACCACCATTTTCCTTGTCTCACATGCTCAAAACCTCCTTGTTATCTTGGACTATGGTGTAGTAGAAAGAATACTGGGTTTGGAGCTGAAGTCCAAATCTTAGCTCTACCTCTTACTACCTGTGTGATGTTGGGCAAGTCACTTAACCTCTCTGTGACTCATTTTCTGCAGCTTTAAAATGAGGGAATTGAATTAGATGAAAACTAATGTACCATCCAACTCTATATGACATTCTATGACTCCTTTCCTTTCTTTATTTCCACATCCATCTTCTCACAACCCCAAAGATATTATCTCTATTCTAGCTCTCACATTTGTATCCTCCTTATCATTCCCATTCCATCACCTTGAGTTAAGGCATTCATTACCATTGAATTGGCCTATATGCATGGCCTCCTATGACCTCCCTTTAATTCAGTCTATACCAGGCCTGCACAACCTTTAGCCCATGGGCCACTTAGGGTATGATAAAGGAGTTTGGGTGGATTTCCTCTACATTTTTCATGATCCTCCTGACATCCTTTGGTGGGCCACAAGTTATGTAGACCTGGCCTATACCTTAATACCAGATTTCTAATACATAGTTCTCAATAGCATGTCTTAACTGCCTAAAACAATTTTTCAGCGCTTAGCACAGTGCCTGCCACATAGTAGGTACTTAATAAATGTTTATGGATTGATTTATTCATTCATTGGCAAACTACTTCATTTAGTATTACCTACTAAGTAAGATCCAAATACCTTAGGCTGGCATTCAATGGCCTCCATTTTCTGGCTCTAATCTACTTTTCCAATTTTATTGCACAATACTTCTATGGCTCGTCATTACACTACAATCCACCCAAAGTGGACTTCTTTTATTTCTATAGCCTGTGTCCTGAAATTTCCTGTTTTTGTCTCCTTACCTATAATATTTCCTACACCTGGAACTTCTGCCTCACTCCATACTCTACCTGTTGAGAGTCTATCCATTCTTTAATATCCAGTTTAGATATTACCTCCAACACTGAGTCTTCTCTGGTCTCCTAAGATGTAAGCAAACACTATGTCTTCTAAACTTGTAGCTTCTTGAACCTTTTTTTAATGCACTTGTCACCTCTTTTGTATTATAATTATGTTTTTATATGTTTAATATCCCTTGTTAAGGGAAAGGACAATGTATTTATCTAGAAAGTTTCTCAGTGCCTCTTGCAGAGTTTTGCATAGGGTTTGTTGTTCAGTTGTGTCTGACTCTTCATGACCTCACTTGGGACTTTTAAAAAAATTTCTATGTATTTATTTATTTATTTTAGCAAAGATACTGAAGTGGTTTTCCATTTTTTTCTCAAGCTCATTTTATAGATGAAGGAATTGAGGCAAATGTGGTTAAGTGACTTGCCCAGGGTTGCACAGCTAGTAAGTATCTGAGGCAGGATTTAAACTCAGAAAGATGACTCTTCTCTATTTCCTTCACCTCCTAGCTGCACTTGTACAGGGTAGGTTCATATATATATATATATATGTATGTATGTATGTATGTATGTATATTGATAAATGAGCTTTTATAAAGAGCTCTCCAAGAAGCCTTTGCCAACAAAGTATAGGTTCTTGCAAATTCTACCAGACTTTGAGAAAGGACCTGGAACAAGATATGCCTGTGGCCTGAGAATCCCACAAGCTAAGCTGGAAGGTTAGACAATAGGTGATAAATTTTTGGACCATTGTGATTTGTGAAACAGATAACATTTTTAAGTGGTCCCCCATTCCATTGCTTCCATAGTGAATGACTAGAAAAGGGAGCTGAAAAATCACACAGTTTTAGACCATATATAAATATTAGCTTAAATATTGGTATTCTAGCAGTGAAATCTCTGTCCAATAGTTGTATCCTTATTAGAGGAAATGTATAGGCAGTATTGATAGGGACCCATGATTATATTGGTATAGAGAACTCCTAGTCAAATATATCTCCTCTATGAAGACAGTTTGGCATCTACTTTGAAGTTTATAGTCTTGGAGAGCTTTATAGAGCACTGAGAGGTTAATTGACTTGTCCAGGACATGGACAACTGCCCATATGTGTCAGAGGTGAGACTTAAACTCAGGTATTTCTGGCTCTCAACTCAGATCTTTATTACAACATATGGCCTCTCATCAGTATTGATATTCACTTAGAAATATTTATTTTTTAAAAAAGACATAAAGAACTTACAACTAGATAGGACAATTTATAGTTTCTTCTAAAAAAGAGATAATTTAATCTTGCATTCAAAAAGAACAAAATACATTGTTTTGAGAGATACTATTCTTGGAATACTAATCATAAAGCAAGAAGAAATAATTAAGTAAATAAATACCCCCCCCAAAAAAAACAGAAAACAAAGGAAGGAAAGAAGGAAACAAAGAAATGGAAAGATAGAAAAGATAGATAAGTGCATGAATGAACACATAAATAAATAAATAAAATATAGTTATGGCTAGCCATAACAAAGATTCTGCTCTAGAATATAATAATTACAGAAATCCAACAAAGCATTTCATTCCATTCAATTGAGGAAACATTTATTTAAAATTCAAAATGTTCAAAGCACTGTGCTTAAAAAATAGTTTGAAAGAGAAGATATGATATGTTAATAAGAATGCAATTATAAGTATATATAGTAAGAAGTTGGCAGTGTGGGCCTAGAATTCAAGGCAGAATTTCAGACCATGTGCATAGATTTGAGAATAAATTGTGTAGAGATGACAATAGAATCAATGGCAACTGATGAGACAACCAACAAAGAGCATAAAAAAGGGGCAGCTAGGTGGTACAGTGGAGAGAGCATCGGTCCTGAAGTCAGGAGGACCTGAATTCAAATCTGGTCTCAGACCAGACACTTGACACTTACTAGCTGTGTGACCCTGGGCAAGTCACTTATTCCCAATTGCTTCACCAAAAGAAAAATAAAAATAAAAGTATAAAGAAAGAAAAGAAGTGGGCCTAGAGCAGAGCCTCTAGATAAACTTCAGGCATAGGAGCTGGATGGTGAGCCAGCAAAAAAGAATGAAAATGATTGCTCTGACTCATAGGAAAATAAGGAGAAAACTTTTTCAAGAAAGCCAAGTAAGGAGGAAATATGTAAAGGGAAGCTATGTTCAACAGTCAAAAGGGATAGAGAGGTCATGTAGGATGTGAAGTGAGAAAAGGTCATTGGATATAGCAGTTAGATCACCGGTAACCTTGAAGAATGCAGTTTAGATCAATTGATGGAGTCAAAAGCTAGTTTGTAAGGGCTTTAGAAGTGAGTGAGCAGTGGGGAAGGGTGGGCAGTAAGGGTAGATGACTTTTTTTCCCCAAAAGATTGGATATGAAGGAGAGAAGACATACAGTACAAAAACAATTTTCTTAAGATTGTGGGAGATAGTTTCTTCTTCCACAACATGATTAATGTGGAAATGTTTTACATGATTGCACATATATGACCTATATCAAATGGTCTAAAACTGCTTAATTTCTAGTTCCCCTTTTTATTCTTTCATTGTAAAATAGCAACAGAACTTGGCGGCACTTAAAAATATTATCTGTTTCTCAAGTCACAGTGGCTAAAGACTTTATCACCTATTGGCTAACCTTTCATTAATGAGCCTCTATGTACTGTCTTAGGGAGGAAGAGATGAGGGAGAGAGAGAGAAAATTTGCAACTCAGAATTTTGAAAAAATGAATGTTAAAATTTGTCTTTGCATGTAATTGGAAAAAAAATTCTATTTTTTTAAAAGAATGAAGAAGACATGGGAACATTTGTAGGCAATGGAGAAGGATCCAATAGATAAAGAGAGACAGAAGATGAGAAAAAAGAGAAGAAAAGAGTGACAAGTTTTTAAAGGGATCAAGATAGGATAGGATCAAAGACATGTAAGAAGACCTATCAGCATTGGCAAAGATAAAGGTAGTCCTTGACTCAAACATAATAGATTCAAAAGAATGATTTTTTTTAAAGGATGCATCTGAAAGGACTAACTACCTATATAGTGTATTTTCAATTCCTATAAATCCTTTATTCACATCTTTATAAATGCCCAAAGTACATACTAAGGCTATCTCTGCTATAAATGTGGGGAGAAACAGGTAAGCACAAGACATTTATTAAGATCGTAGTATGAGTCAGGCACTGTGCAAAGTGCTAGGGATACAAAGAAAGGTAAAAATAGGTTCTACTCTTAAGAAGCTCACATTCTGATAGGAAAGACAACATGTAGATATAACTATGTGCACATAAGATATTTCAGAGTACAGAGGAGGTAATCTTAGAGGGGAAGACACTAATGGGAACAGGAAAGTCCTCTGCCTACCAAAGGTAGGATTTAAACTGAGACTTGAAGCAAGGCTGGGAAACTAAAAGGCAGAGTTTAGGAAGGTAGGAAATCCACACATGGGAGACAATCTTTGTAAAGGCAGAGACAGGAGATGGCATATTGTAGTCAAGGAACAGCAAGCAGGCCAGTATACCTAAATTATGGGGGTTAAAAGATCCTGCTATGTTTATTGTTTGTTAATTTGGAAAAAGCAAAAACACTTCCATCTCTATAAAAAAATGCAACCTCCAATGTTCTCTTTCAACAAGATTGCATAGGTTAGGTTGATAGAATATTCCTTAATAGACACAAGCACAGAAAGAAACATATTTAATAATCTTTGATTATCAGTATCACCAAACCAACAACATAAAACAGGAAGACAGATGCTCAACAGTGGTTATTCTCTCTGTCATGAAGGCTGATCTACACAAATATTTTTTTTTAAAGAGGGAATCCCTATAGCTACAAAGACCCTTCAGAGTCCTTGAGAACAGGGAGGTTTTTGCTCTTTTTTGTATGCCCAGTGTTTACCAGTGTTTGGCACAATGATTGACATGTAATAGGTGCTTAAAAAGTGCTAGTTGATTGACTGATTGGATGGCATCAAACAAATCACACTGTCTCATATCCTTAATGAAATCAACAGCCATTCTAAAGGAGATTTGCTTAGTAATTTGTTGTTCAGTCATGTCCAATGCTTCATGACCCCATTTGGGGGTTTCTTGGCAGAGATACTTTGATATTTCCTTCTCTAGCTCATTTTATACATAAGGAAACTGAGGCAAATTGGGTTAAGTGACTTGTGCAGAGTCACACAGCTAGTAAGTATCTAAGGACAGATTTGAACTTACATAGAAGAATCTTCCTGACTCCAGGCCTAGCACTGTATTCACTGTGCCACTTAGCTGCCCAATACACACAAGAAAAACCACATGGTTGAAGAATAAATACTGGACAGATTATATTTCACTGGATAAAAATCTTGTTAAATTAGTCCATTAGCATATATGTCTTGGACAGGCACTACACAAAGAAAATGCATTGCTACCAGAGCTAAATAGAGAAAAGCAAGCTACACTACATTTGGAAATTTGTGTGATGTTTCCAATGACCACCCTCACTATTCTGTGATAGCAGATGAAATAACAATGGATGAAGTGTGTGTGTGTGTGTGTGTGTGTGTGTGTGTGTGTGTGTGTAAAGGGTAGAAGAGAGGGACAATTGAAAATAGAAAACCTCAGACCACAATCTTAAACTAACTTTAAAAAGTAATCAATTTTTGATCTAGCATTTTCATATTTATCTGTTTAGTTTCCCCAACATCTAGTTCAGTCTTCTGTATATACACAGTAGGTAGTTAAATGTTTGTTGAATGAAAACTTTATGGCCTGTGCTCTATTATGTGTGATACTTCCTGTGTCTAAGCTCCCAGAGTAGCTGTTCTCATAGTGTATTTCCAAGGCCCCCAGTAATTTTCAAAGCTCTTCCAGTCTTTCCATAGACTTCCCTCTCTTATGAGAAATGTTTATAAGATGTCCATGTGTATACTATTGTTTCTGGCATGGATGCTTTCACCTCACTGGCCTCTCTCATCAACTGTAGCTCCACTCTTTCCATTAAGTTGGGTGAGATTTTGTGTATGGGTGTGTGTGGTGGCAAAATGCAAGTGGGTGGGATATGTGGTTTGCAAGGTTTTTTTTTTTTCTTCATAGAAATTGGCAGAAGAACAAAAAAAGCTTGGGAACCACCATTACTGAGACCAGGGAGGAGCTGTGTCAAGTGGTTGGTTGTTCCTTTATGCTGTCCAATGTGTGAGCATCCATGCTTATCAAATTGCAACAATAACACAGGTAGCTTAACCAGAGTGGGACCTGAGAATTCAAAGGTAAGCATTTCTTCTAACCATCAAATTCCCTGATTCAATGATTCTGTTGCTGGCAGATTATCATCTCCTTACCTACCCTCCTTGGCTTAATGCAAATTTCTCCTTCCAGGGAACATGGAAATCTACCTAAAACTAGTTTAATATAAATTGTTTGCAAAGGCACTGGATTCCATGGCATGGGGATATGGAATTTTATCAAGTCAAACAGGAGCGGAGGTCATAGGGCCAAGAATTCAAAACAAATGCAAATATATACCGTGTGTTATTTTAAAACCAAAGAAAAGCAGGTTAGACAAGCCACTTCCATTTTTAAATGCTACCCCTCCAGTGGTGTGGTGGAAACCTCTGCCTGGTTGTCCTTTCTGCTGTCCTTGCTGTTTTTCCACAGAGGCAAAGAACTAATATTTGAGGAAGAGGTTTTACAAATGCAATTACAGCAAGATGCTGTAGCTGGGGTTTGCACGTGGGTAAACACGTGCTTTCACACCCAGGGAGAAGTTTAGTTTGGCAGGAAGGGCTAAAAAGCATGACTCTGATCCTGGGGAAAGCCAAAACTGCAGAAATTCAAGTCATCTCCAAAAATAACAGCAGAATTAGGGCCTTGAACCTCCTCACACTGGTCATGCTGAGAACGATGATCCTTGGGACCAACAAAGCTACTGAGACTCCAATGCTCTCCAGTCTCTCTCTCTCTCTCTCTCTCTCTCTCTCTCTCTC